>NC_136772.1:64272-141772 GCF_947034865.1 Barbatula barbatula
GGTTGGGATGTACACTGTACATTGTTTTTGTTATATATATTAAATATATTTGTTATCGTGTATACAGTTTGAGAACCACTACTTTAGCCTGCCGAGCCTTCCGAAACGCAGCTAACTATTGCAGTGAGCCTCGCTTGCATTTAACTGCATCTATTTTTCAGATTTGTACTGATGATTTTCTGATTCAGGCCTTTCTACTATTCTCTGTTTTCAGAACTTCAGCAGAACATTTGAGATAACATTTACCTTTAATAATTAATTCACTATTCAAAAATCTCCACTTTTATTGTTTTCATTAACATCATAAATTCACATCAGACAGCATTCATTAGAAAGGACGAGCTTTAATTGGAATGTTCTTGCTTTTACATTTTTTTATTTTCAAACTTTAGTTTATGGAAACAAGCTTGTGTAAATACTGCCATTATTCCACTTTAGCTCATCATTATCATTGTCTTATTTTCAATAATGAAAGTAAAAGCAGGTGAGTATCGAAAACACCATGAGCAAAGAAAAAGAAAATGAAGATCACAGGATTTTTTTTACTTTTCCTTTAGTTACAAATGTTGAAGGACAGGAAAGTAGCAAAAGAACAACTTTGCTTTAATTAGGAAGGCGTTTTTTCTTCCACGAAACTTTAAAAGAGAGACAGGATGCATCCAGAACACAGTTCAACATGTGATTTCTTTAACAGCACAATAATATTCAATCCAGTCCAGTTTTTTTCATCAATCTCATTATGATCAGTTATATTCCATCACATCACACTAGACTGTTGTTTACATTGGAATAAAATCAACAAAAATGTAAGAAACTCTGTTTCCAGCAGCCACCGGCTGTTTTACTATCTGAGAGGACCAACAATAGAAAAGTAATCGTTGCTGCGTCTGCACCTGACCATCCACTGTGTGTGCGTCTGTTAAAAGTGTTTAAGACATGACACCAAACACAGGATTGTGGCGGCAGATGCTGGGCCCGATCTCTTCGTAATCCTTCTTGGTGTGACACACTTGGTAGAACTCCGGCTAAAAACAAACACACAGAGAGAGAGAGAGAAAGAGTTGAGAAAGTGCCACACTGCAAGTCAGTAATGTTGTTACATTGATTAATGAGGCTATAAGCAACTGAAGCTCTAATCCAAGCACCAATTTATCAAATGAACTTTAATTAATACAAAACCTTTTATATAATTACAGTAGAAAATGAATGAATCAACAAAGACTCTTCCAGAGATCAGCGGCTCAGATCGGACAGAAATGACCAGAGATCAGCGGCTCAGATCGGACAGAAATGACCAGAGATCAGCGGCTCAGATCGGACAGAAATGACCAGAGATCAGCGGCTCAGATCGGACAGAAATGACCAGAGATCAGCGGCTCAGATAGGACGGGGTGGATATGTAGAGGTGTGTGACTTACAGTGGATGCCAGCATGGATCCTCCGAACCACACAGCGTATCTCTGCATGTGATGGGTGATGACCTGAACGTCGATTGGTTTCGGCTGTGAGAGAGACAGAGAGAAAGCAAACGTTCAGCTGTGCTCCTCATTATCATCACCCCAACACCAGTGTTCTTCTGTAAACGTGACCTTGAGTTTTCCTCCACTGAGTTCCTCGCTGAGTTTCAGTCGAGCATCCACTGTTCTCTTCAAATCTCTTTGCATACGACGACCAAAATCACGGAACATGGTGGAACCGCCCGACAGAACGATGTTCTGAAAGACAAAAAGACTTTTAAAAACACACTATTACGCAACGCATTGGAATACTTGATTCTGATTAGCTAGTCATGACATTCCAAGGTCAGTTATTCCCCAATAACAACCACTCAACACCACGAGCACGTTGCACCACATGCCTCTATTTAAGCGCACTTCTGCTTTTAAAATAATGAATTTGCTCGACAGAATGTGGCACTGTGGAGTATGTTTAGTATGAAAAGAGGAACAACACATCAGTTGTGTAGGACTATTTTGGCTTTACGTATTTATTTAAAGATTGTCTAGTAAGTTAACAGACATTGTTTAATTAACATGTTTATCAAATGTTTATTACAGTAACTCTGTATGAGTGTGTTAAAGCCACAGTTTTGTTTTATACTCATTTAATGTGCACTTTAATTTCGCACAGATTGTTCTTCAAAATCGTTCAGCCCTAGATAGTGTTATTTGAATTTAGTTTACTGCCTTGAAGCTAATATTAAAAAAAATTGTTTTCCCGGGAAGGCCTGCACTTTTTTACGCAAATACAATATTTCAAATCAATATTTCATGTCAAATCGTTTATAATTTATTAAGGGGAAGAACGAACTGCTGGCCGGTTGTTTGTACTCCTCCACTGTCATGGTTTATTCTGGATGTACAAAATGTCTGGTATATCAGCTGGTATGTGTGTGTGTGTGTGTGTATAACCTTATAGAGCGGACGGCGGACATCAATTGGACAGTTCTGAATGACCTCGTCGACTACTTCTGAGATGGGCTGAGTAAAGTCAGGATTAGCAAACTGAAGGGAAAAAAACAGCGTGTACCATCAATACCGTGTCTGCGTGTGCGTATCTGTCTGTCTGTGCGTGTGAGAACAGACCTCAGGATGAAAGAAGATTTCTGGTCCCAGGAATCGCTCGTATCCCACATCAACGGTGAACTCTTTCTTGCTGATTGCGTTGATCCCAGTGTACTGTTTGATCCATTTAGATCCATCTGTGTCGTATTTATTAAACTCTTTCACCAGGTCGGGACACACGTAACTGAAACGCTCCTAAAACACATGCACACATTTGACATTTATGTATCTGGCAGACCTTTTTTATCCAAAGCGATTTAAACCAACACTCACCTTAACAGCTTTAGCCGTCTCCAGTGATTGTTCCGGCGGGATGCCCACCTCTCGTTCCCTCAGTAACTGCTGTGTGAAATATGTGATGTCCCGCCCCGCAATGGGAATGTGTTTAATACAGCTGCCAATCACGTAACCTTCCGCCTGTCAACCAATCAAAACACAAGATTTCATTGAAACTACATAAACATCCATGTGATCACAAATCATTTCGATCACTTTGGCAGGTCTGAAATCTTTAGCAAAATGATTCGAGTAAAAGTAACCAGCTAACACATTTTAGCACAGTGGATGATTGACAGGTGAGTAGGCTGTCCTTCATCTCCCCATGTGTTTTTGAAGCCTTTCAAGCATCTTCTTGTTCAATTCTGATTGGATTCATAGCTGATGTAGTGTGTGTGTGTGTGTGTGTGTGTGTGTCAGACTCACCACTGGAATGACATGTGTAACCCCATCTCCGCTGTCAATGACGGTTCCTGTTAATGTTCTCTCCCCCACCTGACGGGATGTCCACGACGCCGCCAACGCCAAAACAGCCTGACAAACATACATCACCATAAGGTAAGGGTTACAGAAAACAATATACAGTTTGTTCAGTATTAAAATCATTGTCTATGGAAAGACCCTATAAACATAAAAACCCAATGCATGCGTGTGTGTGTGTGTGTGTGTGTGTGTGTACCTGCACAGCGATGTACAGGCCAGGCACATTAAAGGACTCAAACATGATCTCTGCCGTGTATTCGCGGTTTTCTGGCGTGTTTAATGGTGGTTCAGTCTGCAGGATGGAAATGAACTGCTCTTATTTACAGAATATGACTCTCAGCACACAACACAATCTTTCTTTACAGTGAAAAAGACGCTTCTTCATATAAAACAACACAATGATAAAATGAGGGCAGTTTTCACTCACCAGTAGGAAGTAATGATCTTCAGGTTCAGCCCTCAAGTACTTAAAGATCACCTGCTCCATAAATCTCTCCATCAGATCCCAGTCTTCAACAATTCCATGTCTTATTGGCCACTGGAGAAAAAAAAACAGACAGACACTGTAGTAAGAGAGACACACCGCTCAAATATAACACACACAAATAAGTCCATAATTCACTATTCATATACAAAGATCACAGCCACTGCATTCTTTTAGACATCCTAACAGACCTTTTAACAAGTTCATACTATTGTTCTAAAAACAAAAACTTTGCATTTTGACTCCGAGCAGCAACAAGTGTTATATGGGTTGCTGTAAACATGAATGTACATTTGAAGATGCTTCACTCACTTTGGTGGCATAATTGGGTTTATCAATGGCCTCGTCTCCGATGAAGAAGTCAAGGTCATCCACACCCTTCATCATCCTCCTCTGGGCTTGATCGCCCACCTTTGCAGACTCTTTAATGGCTATGCCTGATGAAAATGTGTGCGAGCAGTTTAGGGTTTCCAACCATATCCATCAAATCATTGATATGACTAATCCCGTTCATGATCACTGAACAGAGATTTTAAAGGATTATTACACCACACCTCAGACAGCAGAACACTTACATGATGGAATGATGAACTGTGGTTCTGTGTTTCCTGCATATCCCAGTTTAGTGTACCTGCAACACAAAAACACAATGTCTTTCTGCATTCCTTTAACTTTGAACTTTTTTAACTTTGATTGACGTCTTAAATTGCGTGTGTGTTTACTAAGACAGAAAAACCCTTTCCACACTAGAGACAACACACAAATCCCCCAAAAACCTTCCTGACGTGCAGTGAGTGATGTAGCTCAACATCCGACCCGCATTAACACACACACGACTCTCTAATCACGCCACACTTCACACTCATTATCATCAAATGTCGTTTACATATGACACTAAAAACACATTCAGGTCGAAACATTAAAGAGCAAAAGTGATTCATCACTGCACATCAACAGAATTATAACACCTGGAAAATTATGTTTTCCTACGTTTGACCATATAAGGCCGCAGAAAAAATACGGAAGTGCAGTAGCAGGAAGCAGATGTGCGCATGCGTGAAGCACAAAACGTCTTCAACCATTTCACTGCTCATTAAACCTGATTTTCTTTCGATTGTTTATGTTAAACGCAGCAAATGTCTGTAAATTCATAACATGATGATGCTCGATGGTGGTTCTTAAAACGCGGATTTCTAAAGAGCTGCTCGATGGACTGCAGATGTGTCGCTCCACCCATCACCAAACAATCACCTCAAACTGACTGACAATTACATCTCACAACAATAACTGCACAGTGTGTGTGTGTGTGTGTGTGTGTGTGTGTGTGTGTGTGTGTGTGTGTGTGTGTGTGTGTGTGTGTTGCAGCACCGAACCCTACACAAGAATCAGAACTAACTTAAACATGTGAAGCGGGTGACGTGATCGGCGCGAGCGCGGAGCGTTTTGGTGAACGAGCGACACTGAAATGAGATGCGAGAGAAATACTCACCCGGTGCCACAATCCACAACGCAAGCCGGTAACCGTGCGGCCATCTCGAGCGGGTTAAAGCGCCGGTGAGCTCCGGGGTGCGAGTGATCAGACGGTCAGGATGTGTGCGAGCCGAGGCGGAACCCGGAAGCGCGAGGGGAAGCGAGTTTCCACTTCCGCATTCATGCACAGACCAGAGAAGTCATTAACATTTCTGAAATTGAGCTAAAACGCTCACATGGCGTCACTCGCACTATCTTTCACACATTTATGTATTTATTTTACATGCGCTATTGCGTCAGTACACACGCACACCGTGATGAGAAAATCAATGATAATAAATGATGAATTAGGCTATCGTAAATCAGTGCATTAATAAACAGCCTTAAACAAATAAATAAACAAAAACATTCTATTTAAATTCATATAACAATAACTGTCAAGATCCTTTTTAAAAACATCTCAAAGGCACGAGCGAGATTCTCCAGCAGGCGGCGCTCGTGCTGCATCCTCTACATTTATACATACATACAATCCCCTGGATCCAACACACAATAATACTCTTACCACTGAGCTACAGGAAAGCTATATGATATTAACTATATTTACAGTTTTTCTCAATTGTTTACACACATTTTCTGAAAGCATGCCTCATACTCTCAGAACTCTACACACAAATCAAAAAACACAAACACAATGGGCAAAACCCCTCAATTCTCCTCCAAAATGAAACTTTACATTCAAAACAATGTTCTTTCTTCTCAAAATGGTATTTTGTTTTCAAATGACACACACAAACCATCATATGAATAGACATTTATAAGAACCAGTTGAACACTGATGTGCTCTTTATAAAACACTATAATGAATGTAAAACACTTCTCCATTCATCATAATGACTTTGCTCTTTATATGGTTCAGTGTTACACTTACTACAGACAGTTCATAAGTGTGTTGTAAAATATTTTTTGTATATATATATATATATATATATATATATATATATATATAATAGATTTTATAGTCAGAACACACAAATACACAGTAACAAATATATTTTATTTTTCCAACAAAAACAATGTACAGTGTACATCCCAACCAACGCAGAGTTGCACATACAGTGGTGTACATACAAAACAACAGAAGAATTGACTGTATACAGTTACAGTAAAAAACGATGCTGCATCTTCTCTTGGGTTTGGGTCTGACCACAGCACCTCATCCACATCACAAGCAATGTTTTTCAGTCCAGTCATGAAAAGCATCAACTGCTATATCTCCACATGTGTCTTCTATAGCTTGGAGAAGGTGTATAGGCGTTTGTGACAGGTGTTTACACATGTGATGAGTCAGTATGGATATTTGAATGGCAGTGTGTTCCTTGTGAAAACAAGAGATTTTTCTGCCCGAAAATTGTGCCAAATGCACAGAATCGTGTTTAGTGTTTTGAAAAAAGTGTGTTTTAGATCTGCAATGTGAGTGTAAAGCAGGAATTGTGCTTGTAGTTTAGCAGAATTGGTTCAGGGGGTTGGTGCATGAGTTACATGTTGAGGCCATTGTGTCTCAAGTACCAATATTTGTGTGTAAACAATCGAGAAAAACTGTAACTTTAAACATCAAAAACAATATAGCCTATATGTATTTAAGTTTTACATTTAGTTTTTAATTATTTCATTATAAATATTCCAAGTGTAGTAAATAATCATTTTTTAATCGTTTCTTTCTTTAAAACAATAAAAGAGTTGGTATTGAGTCATACTCTTTTAGCATTTATAATTTATGTTGGCTCTTGGGCAGATTATCCAGAAGTATGGTCTGCGTTATCAATACCTAGATTTACATTAGCACCTAACCCAATGTTATGGTACACCTACATTTTACATTGATTATTGATGATTATTGATTATTGTAATTCACTTTCCCTGCAAGTTTTCTCCTTGTGAGTCTATGACGGGTCGAGTCCTCTCCCCAGGGATTTCTCTCTGTATGGGTTAACTTCTCTCTGTGTGGGTTTATGACGGGTCGAGTCCTCCCCACCGGGGATTATTCCACTGCACGTGGTGTCACCCAAGGACTGTGAACTGTTTTGTTGTTTTTGGAAATAAAAAAGCCTTTTTCCACATTTGAGTCTCCGCCTCCGTGTGTCATGACACCTAGGTTGTGGAATTCTTTGCCACCTTCTATTCGAATATCTTTTGTTTGTTTTCAGAGCTTAACTATCTTTTTAGTGAAGCTTTTAAGATGCTTACAATGGAGTTGTGTTTAACTGTTTTATAGTGACATTGTGTAGTTGTAGTATCTTGAGTGTAAGAAAGGAGCACTGTAAATCAAATGTATTGTTATTTATTTGTATTCATTATTGATAGAAGATGATATGATAGAACGACAGAAACATCAGCGGTCTGAATTGACAGAATGATCAGGTGTGTTATTGTAGTGGAATGATCTCTCCTGTCTGTCTGTAGAAGTAAATGTTTGTGCTTGTAAAACACACAATAAGCTGCATGGCCTGAATCACTGAACACAAACACAAACACAAACGTCTGTTTACAAAGGAAACATGTTCAATTCTTCCGCTGTCTCATAAGCCTCAGAAATTTGTCTTTTCAAAATATTTATCATAAATGCTTCCTTATGAATCTTTCTCTGAGATTAACCCTTTGACTTAAAAGGCTTGATGGCTTTCTTGTTTTCACTAAGAAATTTGTACTAACTTCATTAATTGTATTTGTACTGTACGTTAGTTTATATAAATACATGTATACATTATTTATAGGTTAAATTCCTCAAATAATAAAAGAATAGTAAAAAATATTGTTTTTATTTATGATTATTCTTTATCATGATATATGATGATTCTTATGACAATCTGATGTGTGGACATGTGGAAGTTCCTAACGTTAAATGAAAAGTTCATTTATTCATGTATAAATGTTTAATACAAATAAAAACTGTATTCAGAGGTACCCCAGAACTGTTTGCTTTCCTTAAATTCTTCAAATATCTTCTTTTGTGTTGATCAAAAATGTCATTATTTGTTTTTATCGTGGTATAGTCAATGATACCTCAGAGATGTCAGTTGCTAACATTCCTCCAAATATCTTGGTTTGGAACATCTTAAGGGTGAGTAAATCATGACAGAATTTTCATTTTGGATGAACCATCCCTTAATGTGTGGAACACCATGTGCTTCAATCCACATGAGTTTGTTATTTGTTTAATCAGAAGAAAACATTGTTTGCTAACTTTTTGATCGTTTTAGCCAACACCCCCCCCCCCCCCTGCAGGCGTTCATTTTCAAGTGCTGTTGAATGTGTTGAAGAAGTTGGACTGTGAGTCTGGGTCGTGTTCTACCTCAAATAATAAAGAAGATAATTTTAAGACTAATATGACCTCTGTTTTAAAATAGTTTTACATTGTGACATTGAAAAATGCCAAAAAATAGACTGTAAATACTTGACAAATTGAGGAAATGAACATAAAAATGAGTCATCCTAAAAGGCTTCACTTTATTTGATTTCAGAGATAGATATGACCCGAATGTTTCTAATAGGGATAATAAACTTCACCAAAGGATTGGGTTAGGTGTTCTGTGTACAGAAGAATACAGGGTATCTCAAACAGTATATGAGCAGTTTATCTGTTTTACAACAAAAAGTTTTGAGGTGGAGACTCTGTTTAGCAGTAAACATGTGTGATCTGATATACCAGTGTTTTTACCTCTAGTAAAGGTTAATATGTGTATAATAAATGTATCTTTGCACTGCTTGTCGAGTTTTGCTGTATCTTAATTTGGTCACATTTATTATTACACAGTGTCCTGTCGATCCAACGAGTTTCAAAACACCAGATCCAGAAAATCAAGCTCTTCAGGTTAACTAGAAACCTCCAGGCAGGTGTGTTGACAGCTCTGATCTATGACACGAGCAAGTGGAGACAACGATGATGTCACTCATATAATATGTGCTCTGTTTATTCTGAAATCTGTCTAGATGATTCATTGCTGAACATCATTGGCTGTAGTGGCTTTATTGTTTTTACTTGATCTTTTGCATCATAACATCTTCTTAAATATTTACAATGGCTGTAAGAGATTGTGTAATCATGCATGCACACACATACGCGCGCACACACAGGGTCTGTCCAGACATGCTTCCCCTTCCAAAGGCGCCTCACGTGACTAATGGACCCACCTCATTTAGTGGCACCATGTATGGGGCTGTTCTGTTCACAGTCTGGTCTTCATTTGTTTAACTCTAATCATTAACTATGACTTGATTTGAAGCTTTCAAACATAACTGCAATTCAACTCGAAGAGGAAGAACTCCAGTCTGCTGTTGGCCAGAGCGTCATACAAACGGAGTAAGGATGTGTTGGAGAAATAGATTTGTTGAGGTGAGAGTAGAAACAATGATTTTGTTGCGCAAAACAGCTCAGAAATCCAAGGCGGTTTGATGATTAATCATTTTGATAACGGTTAGATAAGCAGGACTCAAAGACTGAGAGTGTTGCGTCAACAGCGACACCGATCATGGAGAACAACGAGAGTGCGGACAGAGATTGGAAAACGTTGGAGCCAAATTACACGTTGAAGATCTTCCTAACTGTTTTGTACAGCCTCATCCTCACCCTGGGCATTGTGGGAAACAGCGTTACCATTCACGTGGCTCAGGTGCTTCAGCGGAACGGCTACCTGCAGAAAAACGTGACAGACCACATGGTCAGCCTGGCCTGCTCCGATTTACTGGTGTTGTTGATCGGCATGCCCGTGGAGCTCTACAGTACTATATGGTTTCCATTCACGTCCGACTCTGGTGATGCCGCCTGCAAGATCTACAACTTCCTGTTTGAGGCATGCAGTTACGCCACCATCCTGAACGTGCTCACGCTGAGTTTTGAGCGGTACCTTGCCATCTGCCACCCCTTTCGTTACAAAGCCTTGAGCGGCGGCCGCACGGTGAAGTTTCTGCTCTCTGCGTGGCTCTGCTCTGCCCTTGTCGCTTTGCCACTGCTCATCGCCACAGGAACGGAAGGCCATGTTCCTGAGGGACGTAGTGTGCCAGTGCAGAATCTGACATTCTGCACCAACCTGAGCCAGCACTGGATCATGTACCGCACCAGCATCTTCACAGCGTTCGTCCTCTATCTTCTCGTTCTGGGTGGTGTGGCCTTCATGTGCAGAGGAATGATTGTTGTACTTCGAGGCCCGATGGGCCCCATTGACACGGGAGCAGATGGAGCCGGACAGGGGGGCCTCAAACACGAGAATGCCCGAATAAAGGCGTCACGGAAACAGAGCATCCTCTTCTTGGGTAAGTGACTATACTGTAATAAAGAAATCAGGTGGATTGTCTGAGCTAATAAGGTCAATGTCGAAACTTTATTTAAAAACATTAAAGGTGCAATAAGCAAAGTGAAAATAAACGGCACTTTAAAAGATAATGTTTAAATGAATGTACTTACATGCTCGACGTGTCGTCTTTAATCCAGCAGCTGAATGCAGTAATTCTCTGTCCCAATATTACGTGTTTAAATATTCATCCTTTAATGAAGCAGTAAAGGTTGTGGAAATGCATCTGATAAACACTGACACAAGCATTTTCAGTGCAACAGTACATTTCTTGGAAAAACATTATAGACATAAAATGTGATTCACAATATAAAAAGAGATATTGTATTGTTGTTGTATAGAATCTTACTGTAAGAAAACTGCCCTAATTTATTAACACAGTTCAAGGCAATGCATGTTTATGTCTATTGCACATTTCATATACTAGGTTTACACAGAAATATCGAAAGAGAAAAGATACATCATGAATAAAAGGTCTTTAAAAGAGCTTGATTTAAATGGATGTGTAAGATTTTAAAATAATGATAAAAGAAAATACAATTGATTGTGTAGCCTACTAAAAAAAGAGTAAAAGAAAATGAAGACGAAGATAAACGTGCAGTTGTTGTGGCAGTGCTTTGCTAAATCTCTTTCTCTTTGTGTGTGTGTCTCCAGTGCTGATCGTCTGTGCTTTGTTTCTGTGCTGGATGCCAAATCAGATTCGTCGGCTGATGACGGCAGCAGTACCCAAGTCCGCGTGGACCGTGAGGTATCTGAGCAGCTACGTGAAGCTTCATCCAGTGGCGGACACCTTCTTCTACCTGAGCTCGGTGCTGAACCCACTGCTGTATAACCTCTCCTCACGCCAGTTCCGCTCGGCCTTCTGGCACACGCTCCTGTGTCGTCTGTCACTGCAGCACATCAACAAACGGACGCTGGAAAGCTCGAGGCGCTCAGGTAACACAATAAGGTTACCCCTGCTGCGCAGATCTTTCAACCGCATACGGAGAGCCACCACCGAGAGATCAACTTGTCCATCAACAGGAGAGACACAAAGCATTCAGCCTGTTACTGAACGTCCCGCAGCCGCAGAGACGTCTGCCTCTCACCCGCCGGAGGAAGAAACGACTATACTGGGGACCACAGCACAAACTCCTAACCAGCTCTGCAGAAAAACAGTCGAAAGAATATCACGTTAACTTGTGTGGCACTTAATAATCTAGTCAATCTGGTCTACATCACCAACAGAAATTTCACACCTGCGGGTCTGCGTCTGACTTCTGCAGGTCTCTCACAGCTGCGGGTCTGCGTCTGACTTCTGCAGGTCTCTCACAGCTGCGGGTCTGCGTCTGACTTTCAATAGAAATCTATGAATTTATTTACAGAAATAAAAAAATATGGTAAATGACTTTGCCAAGAATTCTCCTATAGATATGAATTAATATGTGGTATGTACACCTGGATTTAATAGTTTGAAGATAGTGACATATTTTCAGTTGTTGAAACACATAAATGCTTAGTTCCCGTTCCAGTGCGCTGGCCTTTATTTATTATATACAGAATATAAATTATTTATCATTATGGAATATAAAACACTGCATTTGTATTCTGACATTACAGCTATTGTCTGCTTGACAAGCCACCGTATCTATGAAATAAAAAGGCATTTACTTCATCAGTGTTTGTGGACAACTTCAGAAAACACACTAGAGGCATTTAAAATATCCATTCAGGTTCAGTCAATTTTTTTCCAGTGAATATCTCAGTTTAAGACGAGAAACTCTATCAAGTCTTTGTGAAATGATGCCTGTCCCTGCACATTGGAGTTTTGTGAAAACACAAGCTGCCACCAATCATCATCCAGTGAGAAAACATCAAAGCTCATTTTAATAAATCATTCCTTTCACTCGAGCAAAGAAAATGACACCTGCAGAGCTTTAGAGAGCTTTAATCACAACACAAGACATTCATCTCATCATAAACCATGTTCATAGTTCATCTATGCTATTTTCATATGCTGCTTTGTAATATTCAGTTTTATTATTTTCATTTATATTCTAAAGTCCCACTAACCAAATTACATTTCATTAATGTCTGTGTACTTTCACAGTTATCTGGAAAATGATTTAGATCTTCAGCCGTCTGTTTCTTCTTTGGTCTCATTGAAGAACGCTGTCAGTGATTTCCCAGAAGGGACATATTTAATGGCCTGAACCTCTCCTCCATAGTTACTGGGTTTCTGGAAGTGGATTTCTAAATGGTCCTGAAGATCTTCTTCATCCAGAAGGTCCTGAATCCCCCCCAGCAGCACAGTGTGATTTGGGACCCCCGAGTATGTCTACAATACCATGACACAACAACAACAACAACAAATGAATATCCTTTTGCTTCTGATCTAGAGAATGAATATGAGCATGTGTTGTGGAAACGCACTTGAAATTTCTTCAGCTGATACTTATAGAGAGGAAGCACATCAACCTCGAGATCACTGCCGGTGTCAACAGAAAACTTCTCTCGCAGCACCAGATTCTCTGCAACTAAAGTCAGAACAAAAGTGTCAGAGACAAATATCTACAGGCGCATCAATACTTTCATCAGAAAACATATCATCTCCATGTATGGGGTCAGTTGTGGCCTGGGGTTAGAGCATTGGGCTTGTGATCAGAAATCTCGGTGTCAGCAGGTCATGACTGAAGGGCCCTTGAGAAAGACACCTTACCCCTGATTGCTCTGCAGTAATGTGACACTGTAAAAAACTACTTGTAAGTCACTTTGGATAAAAGCGTCTGCCAAATGAATAAATGTAAATGTATGTTTGTAACTAAACTTGTACATGTGGATCTGTATGGACCAATATAAGGCTTGTTAATTCACAACGGTGATATCTGGAAAATGATTTAGTAAGAACAAATGTAACTCCAACATACAGTAAAAATGCTTCAGAAAAATGGGCCCCAGACAACATTAGAAAGAAAACCCACATCATCACATCCATTAATAATGATGAAGCTACTGGACAAACTAACTTTTTACCAGTGTGTGCGAGTTCAGTCAGGTCTTTGTAAAATTAGTAATTTAATGTGTTCTGTGCACTCATTTTCACTTTAATAAAAAGTATCTTTTTAACTTTCCTTTAATATGACAATTCACTTTTACTTTAGCTTACTCAGTTTTCGCTTTGGCAATGCGGAGAAACGCTTCAAATATAAAATCCATGCAAGGTGAGAAAAGACAGACCTCCGGTGTGGACAAAAGTAACGCGGCCTGTGCCGTTCTGCTGGTCATAATCTACACTGTCCACTTCACCGCCTCCACGACTGGCTTTAGAGAAAGAGATCTCCAGACGGTCTTTCATTCGCTCCCCAGGTAAAGTGGGCAGGGCATTGTTGAACTTGATGGTCTTCTTTGATACCTTGATATGAACCTGTAAAACACAAACTGCATTTCTTTACCCGTACACGCAGGATTCTGAACACGGACACAACACATATGCGTCATACAGGGACTGCTTTATTTTCCTCATGTGTCAATTCTCAAATTGCTGTACCTCAAATTTCACAGATGGCTCAAGGGTTAAGGAGTATGGCTTGACATCCATCTTGATTTTGTCACAGGCAACAGAGCACTTGGCCAGCCGGAGGATCTGATCGGCCACTGAACAAGACCAGACTCAACATCAACAGTCTGACATTAATGTTTGTGACAGAACTCTTACTGATAAGTGCAAATAAAACCAAAAATATATCACATCTTACACCTGTCACTGAAATATAACAGAATAAAGAGACAGGGTAGAGTTTGGTTCGCACCGTTCTCCTCCTCAAAGGTGATGAGGGCTTGTCCACCCTTCAGGAGAAACGAGGGTCTCTGGGTTACCGTAAACACACCGGTCACGTCCTCGCCTCCGTCCTCTTTCTCTTCTGCTTCAGTTTGAGTGAACTTCATTCTTTTCACAGGGATTTCAGCTTTGATCTACACATGAGAGAGATTGCAACACACCTGCTTGTGTTTACAAGTCAGAATAACTTGATTTAGATGTTTCAGTTGAACTCTGCAGGACAGGAGCAGGGTTGGAGACCCCTAATCTACATCATTTTAAAGATCAGGAAACACACGCAGTTTATGACAATCTCATATTAATCTTGAGAGCCTATACAGTAGTATTGCATACGTCGTATATTCTGAGAGTGTTTTGTTTGATCACATTTATTAAAGAGATACAGCTGTACGATTATTTCTGGAAAAACACGAGCTGCTGGAGGCAGCACGAGCAAACAATAACATTACATCATCGCATTAATCCCTTTGTGTTTTTTACATTCTGCACGTATGCGCTGATTGCCAATAAACACATTTATTTTGACCTACTGCGTTCGATTCATGTCTGGCATCATGGGACAGTTCCATCTATCAGTTTCAAACCATCTCCAAATCCAGCGTTAGATCCACCGTTAATAAAACATCCATCACTGAAATGCAGTGAACAAACAGACTACTGACTTCTCTCACTAACGCAAGAGTAACGAGCTGCAGATGCAGGCCCACAGCGCAGCCGATCTTGACGCAGTGCAGACTAACTCTATGGTATGCAGGTCTTACTATAGCTCATGGACAAGTCAACTTTATATAGAAGTTTTTACTTTTTTCATTGTTACAAAGCAGCTGTACAAGAAAACAATTGACTATAAGCAGAACATATAAATGAGTGGGATCTTTCTTTCACCTTGCTGTGCTTTTCCAGGAGAATTGGCCAAGAAAAGGAATAAGATCCTGTTATGACAGGGATCCAGAATTATAAAAACATTGTGAAGCAAGTGTGAGTCCTGGGGGAGAGTATCAAGCACAGAAATACTACGTCATACGTCCAACTCATCTTTTGACAGCATGAGAAGTCAGCACGTTCAACACTGTAAAGAAGTCGGAGTTACCCCATCTTTAAAATACTTTCTAGGATCTTCTGTTGTTGACAAAGAAGCTAAACTCCTAACTTCGTGTTTTCAGCTTGTGCTTAACAGGATTATTAAACACTTGTATCATAAAACAAAATGTATAGTTCCAGACTTTGAGTTTGATTGTTGTTGCTGTGCGTGTATTTTATGAAACCTTGTCAGGTATATTGACTACCAATGTTATAACGCCCTCTAGTGGTGAGCTCGCTAAACAGTGTATGTAAATCAGCCGCATTGCCTTATTATCTGTTCAATATGAATGTTGCATTTAAACCTTGAATTTCTGTTGAAGTGACGCGGTTTCATCTCTCTTCTTGTGAAGTTGATTCTGAAGATCCTGCAGTTCTCTCTGAAGATCTCGTGTGACTCGATCCAGATTCTTCATGTGCTCCTGAAATCATCCAGTCAAGACACACGTGTTTTCATCATGTGTTCATGTGTGTACAGGTGATATTCACCTGTGTTTCATCGAGGTCCTCTTTAAACTGTAAAGCGAGTTTGTCTTCGACTTCAGACAGATCTTCGAATTCTTTCTGGGCTTTTTTCTTTCCATCTTCTGCTGCCATTTTATCCAGAAGCAATCTTGACCTCTCGTCGTCTGCGATCTTAATGAGATCCTGTTTGAACATCAGTGTCATAATCAAAATATGGACGTGTGTGTTTTATGCGAATATATTTGTCGCTTTAACTGATTTTAGGCCTCACTACCTTGTACTTTTGTAATTCCTCCGCCGCAGACCTCATCTTTTCCTCATCGAGGATTTCAGACTGTTCGTGTGTTTATAAAATAAAGATTTAAAACAACATTTCTCTAAATTATGTCATTATTTCACCAGCTTTAGTGTGTGTGTGTGTGTGTGTGTGTGTGTGTGTGTGTGTGTTAAGACGAACCTCGCCGTTCTTCAGATCTGTCGCGCTGTCAGACATCACCACAAACAGACAAACAACAGCAAATAAAAGATCAAATCTGAGGTAAAACAACAGCAAATAAAAGATCAAATCTGAGGTAAAACAACAGCAAATAAAAGATCAAATCTGAGGTAAAACAACAGCAGATATTTGTCGAACTTCCTGAAGCAGCAACTTGTTTACTAGAAGTCACGTGAGCGATGAAGCGAAAGTGAAAGTGACGCGCTGATCGACACCAAATAAACTTTTCATTCACACACAAGAGTTGAGAGAAAGTCTTCATTCACACACAAGAGTTGAGAGAAAGTCTTCATTCACACACAAGAGTTGAGAGAAAGTCTTCATTCGCTTCTCATGTTTATCAGTTGAGATGGAAGAGAGAAGTCTGATTCTTCACGATCTGCCGGATGATTTCGATCGCGTGAAATCAAAGCTCGAGCTTTATTTTAAAAACAAAAGAAGATCTGGAGGTGAAGTCGTGCAGATCACAGAACATCCTGATGACAAACGGAAAGCTCGTCTCATTTATGTGACAGAAGACGGTAAGAAGACATAAAGCTTTACACGATCACATGATGAGAGAGAGATGAAAGATTTCTTTCTGTTTCTCAGATATGAAGAAGGTGCTTGACAAACGAATCCATCAACTGGATTTCAAGACGCATGGAAGCGTCGAAGTGACCGTGAAACTACCTGAAGACAAAAAGATGAAACCAGCCGTTCTGAAGGTGACCTGCTAGAGATCCTATAGATTATGATTCATTAACAATTATGATTATTGTGTCAACACACGTGATTCAGATGTCTGTTGAAAGACAAGACAATATTTACAGCTGGGCAGAATATACGTCATTATTAAAAGTTTTATGAGATTTGTTTTCACATACTCACAACACTTCTTCATTATTGTGCCAAGGTCTGTCCAGTAACAAACCCTACAGCCACAAGTCATAAAGGTTTGATGGTTTGACAATTTACAGCAGAATAAATACGGTTCTCAAAACATATCAAATGACATTTTGTGAATGTATTGCTTTATAACACAGACAATGAAGGGGATTGTGAAATATCTGATCTGCTAATTACGGCTCCTCATACGGTTGATAAGGAAATGCTTAAAATGTATTGCGAGAGATTCACAGAACACTTTGTGCTGCAAAAACATGGAAATAACAGCTGGATCCTGAAGCTCTCCAACCGGTCAGGTGTGATATAACCAAACATTTCTGTACACTTTATTCCTGCTTTAGAGATTCTAGTCATGCAGAAGAGCAGTGACGTAACAAACAGACAGGTTAAGCAAGCTTATTCTTAGACACATAAGTGTGACACATTTTGTTTCAGTAAATGAACTTTAGCTGTCAACCAAAAAAAAGCAACAAAACTAAATCAGTTTATCTACAAGACCAGAAAGGTCTGACCCTAAATGTTGACTCTTTTCCAGATTTGCAGAAGATTTTCGGACAAAACAAACCGGAGTTGGATATATCTATAAAAGTGTATAAAGAAGGAAAGCTTGGAGAGAAGGTGGACCCTCGTCGCTTCATCTTGACAGGGTTTGACGGAAGCACCGAATGGACGAAAATCTCACTGTTCATTGGCAGCTGTAGCAAGACAACAGAACATGACTGGGAGATACTGGATGAAGAAAGGGTTGTTGTAACTTTCAGACAAGATATCGGTGTGTGTGTATAAACAGTACACATCTCCACCAGTGGCGATCGGTGCCTCCTCTTTAGGGGAAGCAGGAATTCAAAACATGTGTTCGGCACGTCAGGTGGACATATGTGCATCATGTCAGAATACGGGCCGGCTGCAGACGCGTGCGTCAAAATGCTCATGTTTGCTAGATACTGACATAGTCTCATGTGGATTTAAGTGCCAAGCGAGTGTCTTTTTTTAACATAAACACTTTCGACACATCTGCAGCAGGCATGTATTTTGACATAACGCCCCACACACATGACTGGCTAAATACAATGTTTTGCCGAACTTCACATTACTGCTTCCCCTGAAGGGATCGCCACTGATCTCCACCTAACACAATCAGTATAAAACAAACTCAAGTTTCTGTCAACATGAGCAGATCATTGTATTCTTCTGTTATATTTTATCCACAGATGTCACATCATTTATAAACAAATGCACCTCAAAAGCACTGCAGGGTCGTGAGATCGGAGTCACACGCGTGGAGCTGACAGACTCGGTCCTGGTTCAGGGAGATCTGGGAAAGATAAGTGAAGAAGCTCTAAACCTTCACTTCAGCAACACCACAAGGAGCAGAGGAGGAGATATCAAGTCTCTGACCTGGATCAACAGACAGGAGAGTCTTCTCATTACCTTTCAACAATCTGACGGTGAGGTTTTACCCGTAAACTGAAGAGAAAAAAATATGATGCAGTCATTTCAACTCCATAGTAACTGAACTTCACTTTCCACTGTAATAGTTGCCCATGAAGTGGTGGAACAGAAGCACAGTGTTTGTGGCACTGAGGTTAAGGCATCGCTCTTCTACTCGAGTTTACAAAAAGCTTTGACCGGAGAAAAGCCAACCTTGACTGACATCCCTACAGGAATAAACATCTGTGTTCATGAAGATCTGCTCAGTTTCATTGAAAACAATGACCCATGCAGAAAAACGCTGGAGAGTGTCGTCAAACCGCTTCATGCCAAAGTTCTAATCGACAGAAGTGGGGAAGCAAGTGCAATAAGACTGGAGATGGACGTTGAAAAACCGACTTTGACTGCACTGCAAATCAGACCCACATGGGAGACAAATACAGAGAGGAAAGTCCAAACCTTTTTGAGCAAGTACCACACAGCCGAGCTGAACGTGCAGAAGGACGTCTGGCAGCGAGTTGAAAGCGACTGTACGAGTCTCAGCACAGGGGATGCTGTCGTCTCCTTCAGAGAGTTCCGCTCTAAAATAATGATCAGTGGTGTGAAAGAGGAGGTGATTGTCCTCTCAGAGAAGATCAAGCGGCTGCTGGACATCGCTGCTGTTGAGATGGAAATACAAAGAAATACCATGGATGTGGTCATTCAACTGGACTGCGGGGAGAAATGTGAACTTTTAAAAGAACGTGTACAATCCAAACTAGGCCAAGTTGCTCTGTCACATGATGAGAATCAGCACAAATTTCACCTCAGAGGTTTGAAGGATCAAGTGGCTTCTGTTGACATGCTCATCAAGCAGGCGAATGAGAACATTATCATGCATCACTTAAAGCTCTCATCTCATCTGATTCGCTTTCTTCAGTCTCTGGACCTTCAAAAGCTTGAACAAGACCATTTCTCCTCCAATCACATTCCAGCTAAATTCTCAAAGCAGAAAGATTTGGTGGGAATTTTTGTTGAGAAAGACAACCTGAAGAGAGCTGAAGACAAAATTTGTGAGATCCTCAGAGAGGATCTAATACAACTCTCTCCCAATCAAACCGATGAAAACTGGACAAAATTTCTCATGAAACTTCAAGGCGAAGTGGAATCCAGCCAGAACGCTCACAGCATCAGGATCACACAGACGGACACGCAGCTGACGTTATGTGGATTTTCTGATGTAGTCGCAGAAGTAGCAAGAAAAGTGGGCGGCTACCTGGAACACAAGAAACCAATAACTGAGGATGTTCCTCTCAAGTCTGTGCGAGAGGTTGAATTTGTGGACTCTTGTGTAAACCTGTCCGAGCGCCCTGAAATCAAGTATCTTGGTGCTACGATACTGGCCTGCAAAACATCGTCTTGCCCTTGTCTGAAGGTTACCGCTGCCAAAGACAACGTTATAGAGGCTGTGAGTGTCATAAAGAAACAGTTGTTAGCCATCGTTGAGGAGAGACACCAGTACCGCAAAGCAGGAGAAGCCAAGGTTCTAGACAAGCATGAAGCCAGTGTGAAGGCAAAAGCTAAAGAGTTCCAGTGCAACCTGTATTTATCCCAAGAACCAGTGAATAATCCAAACCCGTCACAGAGTTTTACACACAAAATAAGCAGTTTCATCACTCTGGTTATCACGAGGGGTGACTGGGACCATCAAAGTGCCGATGCCTTGATTTGCCCAATGAACGGCAGTCTGGTTTTTGATAACACTGTGGCCAAGCGGATTCTCCAGTTAGGAGGCGATCAGATCGCAGAGGTTTGTAAAAAGCACCAGAGGGAAAAACAGTCCCTCATGCCTGGAGATGTGCTTCTCGGTGATGCTGGACAACTCAATGCCAAGAGCCTCATTTTTGCAGTGTTGCCCCATAAGGGTCAAGCCCTAGACTCACGCTACCTTCAATTGGCCATACACAATGCTCTTCTGAAGGCAGAAGAACAACACTGCACCTCCATTCTCGTTCCAGCACTTGCTTGTGAAATCTTTGGATTCTCTTTCAGAGAAAGTTGGACTTCACTCAGAGAAGCAATTCTACAGTTCTGCGCTGACCATCGAAATTCCCCCCCAAATATGAGGGATGTTCACATAGTGCATTCTGAAAGGAAGACTGTTGAAGAGTACAACGCTGTGATCGAGGAACAGGTATGAATTCTCCTGTTTCACAGATGCCATCTAAGATCTGACAATAAAAAGCTTACATCAATAAACCGTCAATTTCTTTGTTTCCATTGCTTGTCCTGTTTCTCCAGGGCTTTCCTGACACTTCAAACGTCCAATCCCGGAGGCAGCAGCAGGGAAGAAGAGGTACATACAGATGAGTTTAGCTTTTGTCATGTCACAAATACATGGTTTTCCTAGACTCCATGTGATGATACTCACTGTTGTTTTCACATGTGTGGAAATTCAAACAGCGCTCATCAACGGTGTGCCGATATACCTCAAAAAGAGTGACATCACCAAAGAGACAGCGGATGTCATAGTGAATTCCAACAGCATGCATTTAAATCTTAACACTGGTATGTATTTCTCGGTACAGAAATATTTTTGGATGATGTTACACCGCTCACTCTGGTCATGTGTCTGCAGGTGTTTCTGGTGCCATATTGAAAGCAGCCGGGAAATCTGTTTATTGTGAATGCTTAAAACAAGGTATTAGCAGTTGGGTTACATTCCACATGTTAAATGGATAACCTGAGATCAAATGCACATCTGATTCACTCACACAGGTCGATTGTTGTTTGCACGTACCTATGACAGAAACTAGTACATGTGTAGATTGTAGTCCCGTGAAATAACGAACAGCAAAAAAACAGATATCACAATAGTTCTTGAACACATGGGATGGAAATGCTTGTTTTTGTTACAATTAACAACAGTTTGTATTATAATTGTAGTGCAACTGTTTATTTGTTGTTTTACTTGTCCAGCTCCTCTGAAGGCAGGCGGTGTAGTAATGACCAGTGGTGGGGATCTTAAATGTAGGCACATTGCCCAGATGGTGGGTCCTGAGGGTCCGGCTGACATCACAGCGTCTCTTGGAAAGGTTTTGAACCTTTGTGAGGACAAGATGGCCAGGACACTGGCAATTCCTGCGATTGGTACAGGTAAAAGAAGGCGGTTACTGTTTCCGTGTGTGGTGTGGTCAGGTCCTGAGCTGTAATGTCAGCATGTGTTTCACAGGAAAAGGTACAATTGGACCAAAAGAATCTATTGAAGCTATTCTCACAGCACTTAAGAAACACTTGACTGGGCCGAACTCAAGCGGTCTCAAAGAAATTACTATAGTGACATTTGAACAGAAGATTCTGGATGCTTATCAAAGAATTTTCAGGGAATGGAACAAGGTAAATCCTCAATGTCTTACTCTCACGTTCATGAATAAGAATTACTGTCAATATTTTGAGTTTGTTCCCTGCATTTCATATTTCCTGAAATTTCATACAGGCCTCCAGTCGACCTGCCCAGCCGGCATACGGCAGAATGCCAGAAAATCAAGGTTTGACCTTTTCACGTTCGCCCACAGACTGTATATACAGAATACCTGCTGCAAATCAAATGCATCTGACTATGGTCATATTTCATGTAGCTCAAAGAGACCATTTCAAATCTTTCCCTCTACAGTCAAAATCGGAAGTGTCAGAATTGAGTTAAAGAAAGGGGACATTACTAAAGAAACAGTCAGAGGGATTGTAAACAGCACCAACAGGGAGATGACCTTGAAGGGAGGTGTGTTTTATTTTGTATTATTTATTACACGATCAAAACCATACAAGCAGATAACTGAACTCAACACAAGACCACCACTTTGATATTTGGCTATATACAACACTAAAACATAATTGAATATCTTGTAGGAGTTTCAGGTGCCATATTTAAAGCCGCCGGAGCCTCTGTGGAACAAGAATGTCAAAAACACGGTGAGGCGTTAAATATCAAATTCAGACATCAAGATTTGAAAAAAAAAAGAGACTGACGGACAGGCTAATTTTACACTTACTCTGTAGGTCCACTCCAAAACGACATCCCTGCAGTGACCAGCGGAGGGAACCTGGAGTGTGATGTCATCATTCACATGACCGGACCGCACTCTGCATCAGAGACGAGACAACGTGTGAAGAGAGTCCTGGAGCGCTGTGAGGAGAAAGAGATTACCACAATTTCTTTTCCTGCTGTCGGCACTGGTATAGACACGGACCGCATACAATCAGCGACCATTTTCGTTTCTATGCAAACGTCTCACTTCTTTCCTCTTTTTCCAAGGTGGTGGTGGTGTTAAGAGTGTCGATGCCATGCATGCCATGCTGAAAGGATTTGAAGATCATTTAGCTCAAAACAGCTCAACAGTAATCAAGCTCATGTATATAGTAATAGACCGGGACGATGTCCTGCAGGAGTTTCAAAACGGTCTCAAAGCATGGACTGCAAACACACAGGTACACACATCCCAAGGATTACCGGTGTTGTTATGGTTGGTTTAGGATGACATGTTTGAAGCATCATTAGATGATAATTAAGAAAATATCATCACATACCTAAACTAATGATGTGAACACCTGAGCAGAACAGTCAGGAGGAAGATAATGAAGATCAGTCGGAGCATGATGATTCAGATTACAGCGTGGATGAAGACAGTACATCATCAGAACCTGATACAAGTGCTGAAATATACATCCTAAAGTAATCATCAATAAAAACAGATTTTATATTTGCCTGAAATGTTGCTGTCGTTCACAGCTAACCCTGTTGAAGCTATAATCGGCCCAATGAAAGTGAAGGTTATATGTGGTGACATCACTAAAGAGACTGTAGATGCGATTGTTAACAGCACAACGACCAGCCTTGACCTGAGCACGGGTGAGTTCTCTCTCATAATGTAAGCATTTCCCTCTAAAATGCATTCAATTTCTTCAATTGTAAGGTTTCATAAGTAGAAAGTGTTGATCGCTGTGTGTGCAGGGGTATCAGGAGCGATTCTTAAAGCTGCAGGACAAATGGTTGTGAATGAATGCAAAGCAAAAGGTATGACATCTCACCCTCCTCATTTATGCACACACGGCTAATATTGCGGCGGCTTATTTCTTCATTCTATACTGAATGAAGCACCTCAGCCCAAAGACGGTGTGGTGCTGACCAAAGCTGGAGACCTCACAGACATTAGAAATATCATTCATATGGTTGGCCAGACCAACGTGAAAGGCATCACAAGTTCCATGTTCAAAGTTCTGACGATGTGTGAAGAAAACCACATTCGGTCCGTTTCATTCCCGGCTCTTGGAACCGGTAAGAAGTGATTCTTCAGAAATCTGAACAGAGCTATACTGAACGATGCCAAAATTCACTTTTTAATGTCTTTCAGGAGCAGGAACCCTGGCAGGCATACAGGTCGCAAAGGCCATGACTGATGCTCTGGCGGACTTCGTGAAAGAATCGCCACAACAACTTAAACGTGTCCACATTGTAATCTTCCAAAGTAAAATGTTGCCAGACTTTCAGGACGCTATAATGAAGCTGAAGATCAGTAGTTCCGGTAGGTATGAAACTCACGTTCTTAGCATCAGTGACTTTCTGTGTTTTTATTCATGAGTCTCTTGGAATTTGTGCATCATTAACAGCACGTAAGACCAAAGTGCCACCACCGACCCCTGTGTCCAGCAAAGCCCCACAGCGGCCGCCATTCTGCCTGGCCAAGCAAACAGCCTCCGTTTCATTCCCCGTTATGGCTGTGGAGATTTATGGGATGTCTTCCGCCAACACTGCCAAGGTGAAAAAATATCTGGACGACCTCGTCTCTGAAGAGTGCATCAGTAAAGATGTTCAGTCGAGTCACCTCGCCAAACTTCCCGTAAGTGACCAGAAGACCATCGTGAACCTCAGTCAAAGCAATGAGGTCAGCGTTGTAGTGGCCGGCCCGGACAGGTGGACCGTATCAGGGAAAAAAGATGACGTCTTCGATGCCGTGCTCAATATCAACAACTTTATGCAAGAAGCGCGAGATCGAGAGATTCGGGACAGTGAGGTGAAGAGGTTGAGGCAGATGTTGTGTTGGGAGGTGGTTCGAGGAGAAACCTGGCAGCCGTTGGACACCAGCATCAGCTACGAAGTAGAGCTGTCCTATCACAAGAAAAACAAGACCTTTCAATATCAGGAGAATGGCCAGACATACACCGTTGACTTCAAAGAGATGACGCTGATGAACAACAGCAAAAAGGAGTCTTGTAGGATCAAGAGGACTCTGCTCGGTGATTGTGATACGGGTAAATGTTTGCATTGATCACAAAAACCCCAATGATTTGTATCTAGATTCACACAAAAACTGAAGCTTCATCACATCAGAATACTCTTCAAAATGCCGTCAACTCAGATTTATCATCTAACTGATATGAGCCGCATCATTACACACACTAATGCACTTGAATATATAAGAAATACAAAGAAAATAATTTTACTACAGCACATGTGAACTTCTCATGTTCTGAAAGTTCAGCGTGAACAAACCAATGCATTTTAACCAGCATTTCAACTGAAATGGTATTGGTGCTGTTTTTCTGAATCATTTCTAATCCCTGGCATGAAGACTCGAGTAAAGCTTCTTTCATCTGTCTTTCAATGTGATAACGTTTGCAACTGATTGTAAAGTTATTTTCCTTCTTTCATGGTACTCAGCAATAATTCATCCTCCCCCAACATGGACCAAGGCGAATGGACAGGACGTAGAAATAATCACATTAAAATCAGATTCAGCAGAATACCAGAAGATAGAAAAAGATTTTCTCAAGTCCAGTATACATCAGGATGTGTCCCAGGTTCAGGTTATACAGGTAAAACCACACAGAACATGGTCTCCAGATGAAGAGGTGTGTCAATGCATTTTGACGTTAGAAATGATTTTTACAGATCCACAGGATCCAGAGTCGGACACAATGGCACAGATACTGCGTGTTGAAGCAGGCGGTGGACAAGAAATATCCCAAACAAATGAACGAGCGTTTCCTCTATCATGGAACATCTAAAGACATTTGTCAAAAAATCAACACGAACGGCTTCAACAGAAGCTTCTGTGGGAGAAACGGTATGTCACAGACTCTATTCATAACCATATCTGTCTCAAACCTTTGTTATACTGAAATGTAACACGGATCTGTTCAAAGCTGTCATACACGGAAATGGAACTTACTTCGCTAAAGAAGCTTGGTACTCCTGTCAGGACCTCTATTCAGACCCAGATGACAAAGGTCTCAAGTACATCTACAGAGCAAAAGTTGTGACTGGTTCACTGTGTAAAAGCAGAAAGGGCATGAAGGAGCCGGATCCCATCAACGCTCAGGACCCTCAGGCCGGTCTGCACGACTGCGCAGTAGACAACTTACAGACGCCCTTCATCTTTGTGGTGTTCTGTGACGCAGGAGCGTATCCTGAATACCTCATCACCTTTAAAAACATATAAACTGACCCACAACATGCAGTGTACTGTGGACCAAATATACTTTCACTCCAGCAGATTTATACAAAGCAAACTTCAGAGAGCAGACATTTTTAGGCATTGTTGTTGACAACCACCTGAAAAAGAGCACATATCATTGTGACGGGATTACATCTTCAACTTTTCCATTTAAGCCAACATAGCAGGAATATTGTTTAGACGACTAAGATACTCAAGTTTCAATTCTTCAGTGTTTTTAATCATTAAAACTTTGATCTAGTAACTGAAATAAATATTTAGGTATTACAAGCAGTTTGACAGATTGTTTCACTAAATATTTATTATAAGTAATAAAGATGAGTCTGATTACAGTTCATTTCAGTTACATGTCCATGAAAATATGAAGACAGTTCCAGGTAAACAAAACTAAGCAGAAATAATTAAAAGAGAAAAACCATTTCAGTACAGGATTTACCTTGTAAAACATCTTCTGTTGTTAAAGTGTTTGGTTATGAGAAAGTCTCCTCTGTGCTTAACTAGAAAAAGACATTCTATTGCCAAGGCATTTTATGATGCTGTGGAGTCCAAACCGCAGAAACAAACTGCCGGCGTTTAATATGAAATAAACATCAAAAGTCATCGCAGCAGTTTTCAGGCCAATGAGAGTCAGCTTTCATTAAAGTAGTGCACACACAGCAGAGAGAGAAATGACACTATCCTGATTATATTTACCCATGCGGGGTGATTGGGTGGGAGACGTGTTGAAGAGGCAGATTAAAAGGGGCAAAAATGAAATCACAGCCCTAAATTACTCAAAATTTCGCTGTAAAGACTGATCCGCTCTCAACCATCACGTTTCATCAGAGAGAGAGAGAGAGAGAGAGAGAGAGACATGTGGTTATTGCACTACATCTGTTGTGTAGAGTTGCCGTTCCAGGTGTTGTTGTCGTCTTCACTATCTTCTTGCGTCCGGAGTCGATGTATTTTACCGTCTTTTTTAAAGTCCTCAGGTCTTTTCTCAAGAACTCTCTTACGAACAGCATCTCTGAAATATCACAAGACCCAAAGGTGTTATACAGTATGAAGTGGGTTACATGCATGTGTATTTAATTACAGCAGGAGCTAAACTCAGTCAAGACACAGGCATCATCATTCTTAACCTATATGCAGCTATTAGCTGTGCCTTCAAGGGTGTCTAATAAAGCGCTTGCTAATGGTGCAGTTAGAGCCTTTTTACAGCATCTCATCATACTGAATCTGAATGAAATTTAAAGGTAAGACAGACGTACCTCTTTGGTTCTGAGGAGGAGCCTGAGCTAGGCGAGTGTTGATTCTGGGGGCGAGGAGACGCAGCAGGAGGGGACGTCCTGAACAAGAGGCTGCTGATGAACCTCCAGACAGCCAGCAGGGGAAAGAGTAAAGATCCCAGCATAGCCCAGACGCCCCCACCCTCGGACGAGTGGACCACCGAGTTGGCTGATCGACTGGACTGCTGTTGGGAACAAAATAAGCTCATGTCACGTGACTTAGGAGACCGGGCTGCAAACACAGTTCATCTCATTCTACTCATGAATCAAAACTGATTCACTCTTGAATAATGTCATTTACATGGGATCAGAACAACCAGACTGAAGTGACTTGTCTCTCTTTCTTTTTGATCAAATCAGGCAAGTACAAATGTAATCTCTTTATTAACAGACATTCTTTGGATCTTTGGTTGTAGTAGATCGTATTGATCACGTTCGTGTATATGTCTGTAGTTTCACTGGACTTCATGATGATGTAATGTTGCTGTCTAGATTTGTATACTGTGCTAGGCTTTAATGGACTAGTTTTTGATGCACTTATGTATGTTGTTATAATTGCTTCCAATGTTTCCTCATCTGTAAGTCGCTTTCTGCTAAATGACTAAATGTAAATGTCAGTGACACTGATCGGTGTGCAGCGGTGGTGTGTTACTCACAGGAAGCAGGACGATAGAGGCGCTGGGTGCGAGCTCAAGCTCCAGTAAACTTCTCTCCAGATCTTCAGCTGTGAACTCTCTTCTGGGGAACATGGTGGCCAGTGAGAAATGACCGTACCTGTTTCCAACCTCCTGTAAACACAGACGTGATGAAAACTCCACAGTCAGATGATATTTATAGAGAAACAACAACAACAACATCCAGCTAACCCACACAGTTAGAAAAACATGCGCATGTAAAGGAAGAACAAATTCCGACATAAACCTTGTTGTGGGTTTTGCATTTAGGTAACATTTCAGTTTTACTCTATAAGCTCATGTTATCATGATAATACTTTTAATAATCTTCTCAAAGTCATCTTAAAGAGAAACATTAACATTGCTCTGTCTGTTCCAAACGCAGGTCATCACCATGGAAACCGACCTGCACAGCAAATTGTCTGGCTTCCTGCAGGCGCATCTCCGATGGAAACTGGTTAGTGAAGGATGAGCCGTCGGGCAGACGGAACTGAATCCTGGCGACAGCGCTGAAAGAGAAGCAGAGATGATATATCTCACCATAGAAACATTCAAGCAGCTGCTCTGGATCATTGATTTCAAAGCGCTGGGAAAATACTTGCAACTTCAACACAAAATGTGACGGTGAACAAAGAAACAAATCCTCACAATGTATTGACAGTGAACTCTTGATTTAAAACACCAGTACAGTGCATCATCAGCTCATGTGTGTGTGTACAGTACAAGACGACTCCTACAGCAGAGTTCTTTCACATGAGCAGGTGAACAACACTCCAGTAAACTCATGGAGGAAGTGTTACAGAAGTGAGTTAGGCACCTTCTCTCTCGATGTGTGACTTCTCTCTTGGCTTCATCTTCCACCGCTCTGGCCTGTAGAGCCGTTAATCTGGCCGCTTCTGCCTCCTGCTGGACCTGAGCGTAACGGGCCGCTCTGTCTGCACGGTCCTGTAGAACAAAACCATAAACATCAGCCGCTGTCCCCTGACTGCGCAACACCACAAACAAACACTTTCAAAGCCCAGAACATGAAAGAACTTTATCACGGGACAGGAAACAAATGATGTCACCAGAGCGATTTGCTGTTTGACTCGCTCTCTGGCGGCTCTCTCTTCCGCTTTCTCACGGTTTCTCTCCTCCAGCAGACGTTTGGTTTTCTCCTCCTCCTGTTTCTTCTTGTAGTCCAGCATCTCTTTGCCTAACTTCCTTCTATCCACCTCCTTCTTCAGCTCATTCTGCACATGTGACAGGAACAGCTTTACAATTGAAAACAAGCTCATAACCCAGCAAACATATAGACAACACAAACATGCTCAGATAAAAATACCACCAGGAGAAAACGCAGTCAGAAAACTCACACAGCGTAAAAAAGGAAATAAAGTCAGCAGGCACTGAAGTTTCATTTGGTGAGATCGTACAATGTTTATTTTCCTCTGTACAGGGGAGTTGCCTCAGCGGACGCATGCACGTACACACAGGCCATGGTTATAGTCTTGAGAGCCTCAGAAATACAAACGTCGATCAAAAAATAGAACGCTCCCAAAATCAATTAGGCTCCAAGGCTGTTTTTTATAAATATAATGTTTAACAAATAAAACTCAATATACACGTGCTATTTGCTTAAATTGTATATAGTGGATCAAATATTTAACCGACGAAGTAAATAAAACAAAGTGAAACTAAAAATGATCTGGGACGCATCTACAGTGCTGTCCTTCACAAGAGCTGAAAACTCATCCCCAGCTTCACATCTGCCACGAGCTGCCTGTTATCACTCAGCATATGAGCTGTGAATGGGTCTTGTGGCTTTATCCTTTATATCATGGGCAGACAAAGTCCTATCGTAGGGAGAACTTCTACCGCTACTTCACAAACGATATATATCGCCCATCCCTAACACACACACAGAGAGCACAGAATTACCTCCTCTTCTACTTTTCTGGTCTGATTATGTCTCTCCTCAAGTTTCTTTGTTAACCTACAGATACGGATTCAGAAAACAGATACCATCAACACATTTTAGTTTCAGGCATGCCCGCAGACCAATGTCTGTCCAAGGCATCAATGTCAACTGTAGCTCCGCCCACCTCTCCACTTTGGCATCTAAGGGTTCCTCAGACTGAGGGACGTCCTTTGAGGAGAGACTTTTATCATCAGCTGCAGCCTCGTGGCCAGTTGCTTTCTCGTCCTCCACTGGCACAGACAGTGATTCTAGAAGCAGACGCCTGTCAGCCACTGGACCACCACAAGCAAACAAATCATGGAATCAAACATTCAGGTTCATTTGGAGCATCACCTCTAGATGTGGCAGAGCTGCAGTCTGATGGATGGGAGACGAGCGCTGGCTGATGGGGTCTCTCTGCATCCGCTGCGGCTCCTTCCATCTGCTGCGTGTGCATCTGTACAGACACACAGTTAAACTTGTGCTGCGGGACTGTTAACTTCAATATCTGACATTCATCGTGTAAGAATCTGACAGACACCTTTCTAAGTGATTAACAGTGTATTCAAGCCGTTCATTTGATCAGTATGTGTTCCCTGGAATCAAACCCATCTGCTAATGTAACCGGTTCTACTCGCCCCGCTCTGTGCGGGCCTCGAACCTGTGATGATCATCTGTGATCTGTTTCACCACTACACGGCAGGGGACGGGACAAGACAGGGAGAGGACACGCGCGTTGTACAGTTGTTTGTCTGTTTAGGGCTGCTGTACAATTCAATTTCAATTTAGATGTGCTTTATCGGCATGGCTAAGTGTTCATTCCTATTGCCAAAGCATTTGCAGCTGGGCTGCGTACAAAAAGTGCAATATGTAAATAAACTAAATGAAAGTGATGCTTGTAGTGCACTTAAAGTGGTAAGTACATTATAATATATGTAAATATATAAAAAACAGAAATAAAGTAGTTAGACAGAATTTACAAAATCAAAATATACATTTAAGTGGCAGAATAAAGGGATATGATACGTGTATTGTAAACATCAGGTCAGGATTTGTTGTGACAGAAGAGAAACAAAACATGGCGGCGCATTCAAACATGCAGGTAGATGTAAATAGCTCATGCTAAGGCATTACATCCATAACGGTTCATTGTGTACACCTCTGAAGAAATAGTTTTGCATATTATTTTGCAATTCTGTCAACATATCCTCTTAAAACCCTGTATTGTATCTTTAAGGTTGTTAATGTGAACTAGGAAACTATTACGTCATGCCCCCAACGGGCCATGACTAATATTCATGTTATTTATTTGATGTAAATCAAATAAAAGTACATTTACAGGTAAACTCAATATTAAATTTGGGTGACATCAGTCCTTTTATGACATTTCCATAACATGTTAAAATAACCTATAAAAACTATAACATTAATAACCATGATAATGTTGCTCAATGTAATTGTGATCTGAAATGTTCACCGACCATCAGAGAGTTTAAAGCGATAGTTTCAGCCCAGAATGAAAATGTGTTGTTTATTTACTCACCCTCAGGTGACATTTCTTGAGTAGAATAATGAAGATTTTTTAGAGCTTCATATAATGGATGCAAGTTTGGTCCATGGCTCAAGAGTTATTAACCCAGCAAGGAAGAAGATCTCACACCTGTCTGACTTTCTTGATTCTCCGTGTCAGTTCCTCTGCCGTGATGCTGCCAGCGATGACCTCCAGCGGGACGCCGTTCTCGCCAATGAAGAAGCAGGACGGGATACACACGACTGGATCTTTATCAGCTCAGAGTTAAGGACATGACTCATGTGATTTAGAACAGATTCACAGAACACAGCGCGGCGGATGTGAGGAATCATCACATATAACAATATATACATATAAACACATAAAAGTCAACTGTAAATAACCGACACTTGTTTTTCTGGGCTCGTTTACAATTGTACCGTGTTCATATACAGCGTTGGATCCGGCGCTAGAAGGACAGTTCACCCAAGAAATGTTATTTTGTTAACAGTTTGTCCATTTAGGTACAAGAAGCCTGGGAACAAGGTTGCTTGTTTAAAATGATCACCTGCAGGGCTTTCATTCAGCATTGTCATCACGTGGTGTCCTTCAGAGAAGTAAATTTGTCATGCAAATATTACTTGTCCGAAAAATGATATTTCATTTGAAGTGTCGATATAATTGTTTCGGATCCTGATTGGACACTTGTTTTACCTGCTGTGGCCACTTAAATGTGTTAAAACTCTCCATGATTGCTATAGAACAAAGGTAAACAGTAATTATTGTTAGTGTCAGGGCTGTGCGTTTACTTTTTGAACATAGCACTGGTGCTACAGAGGCCAAACAGTTGTAGCGCAAGTATAAGACCTCTGTGGCCATCATTAAAAATATGCAAGTGCAGTTCATCAGGAAGTTGACAAATGACATTCATGTGATGTACAGATGGATAAATTAGGGCCGTATTTTTTCTATATTCTGTGTATTAAAATTGTAACTATACAATAAAGGTACAGTATATTTATCAACATAGATTACTGTAGCATTGGGTTACTATAGTTAACTGCAGTCAAATGTATAGGTACTACTTTTGAACCTTACTACAGGATAATACAGATTGTGAATTTACTACAGGGTTACAGCAATTTCCTTTAGCAAACACTACAGTATTGAGTGTTTAAGCTAATGGGACTTTTATTTTGACGGGTCATCTAGGAGACGAAAGCTTCACTCAAACAGTAAAATAAACTCTCAGAGCAACTCTGGAGATGATGTTCATGTGTTTATATCCTCATACAGTGCAGACGCAAACAGATCCTCGACCATCACTGGTGTGGGATGTTAAACTGTGCACCTCATTCACTCAGAACAGCCTGATGACACATATGAATAACAGGATTCCTCATCCGCATCTAGTCTCATAGATTATTGTCACACACAAACAAGCACAACCACGACAAATGCAATTCACACAAACACGCAGCTCTGTCTAATGCACACATATGTATTATTCTTAGCACAGACAAGTTTTTCGCAGCACTCTTTTTATTTTTCAAGTTACGTAACTCGTTCGGTCGGCCAGTAAGTCTCTCTCACTTGCCCATATGAAACATTCACTTATCCCGGCCAAGTGGACATGCGTTAATGTCGAGCCCTTGACCCGGCAGACCGCAGCGGTCCTTAAAATAACTGAGATGATGAGGACTGTGAACAGGCGTCTGATCGTGATCTGATGTTTCCAAGAGTTTCTCCAGCGTCCTCATCAATCTCATTAAACATACAGACAGAAGGATACAGATCTGAGAAAACTGCACACATGTTTCACTGGAACATAAAACACAGAGAGATGGGATGAGTGATGCTACTGCACGCGCACGCGCACACACACACACGCACACGCGCACACACACGCGCGCGCACGCACACACACACACACACACACGCACACACACACGCACACACACACACACACACACACACGCGCACACACGCGCACGCACACACACACACACACACGCACACACGCACACACACACACGCACACATCTGACCTCTGAGCGTCCAGTCGAATCGCAACACAACAGTTGTGAGATGCATCTGACACGCTGTCCGCCTCCCAACTGGACATCAGCTGACTGGACTGATCATCATCACCTGTTGAAGAGCAGCCCAATGACGGATCAACACACAGTGTGGAGCTCAGGTGGAAAAGCTTATGACCTATGACCTATGTACAGTCGGACGCTGTGACCACACAAGAGTACTCAGAACATTCCGAACATACAGAAACAGAAGCGCTGACCGACTGTCAGTTATCCGCTGATGATGTAACACGTCAACATGATCACTGACTGCACATCACATCAGTATAATAATTAAAACCGCACAGTGACGACACCACCATAAACACACATCGGATCTCATCGGATAGGAGTATGTGCGTGATAATCTGCTGACTAGCATGAGTGCTAACGCGAGACACACGCACATCGGATCTGGGCGTTAGGTCAGTTACCTGTAATCACCACCACAAACACACATCTGAGTTGTTTAGCTGACGCGATGGCCGCCGGGATCGAACCCTCGAACCAGCGCATGATGTCCCCGACTGCTGCTCGCGACGCCTCTGAAATCTCCGAAACATTCGAGAATTTACAGACACACCGGAACCTGCAGTCACAACACGGAAGTAGAATGACGCTGAGAACCATGGGAGATGTATTTTTCACCGAGACCTTAAGAATTCCGAAATATGTTCATGAGTGGAAATAAAACGGATCAGATGAGACGCCACTATTATAAAACTCAAAATTGTGGGCGGCTATAAAAGCAATAACGATCAAATCAACTGAAATGTGTTATCATTAATATTATTCATTTTTATTCATTTCGTTATATATTTTACCATTGAGCCGTTAAGTGACGATACGCCATTGCGCGAATAAAAAATGTAATAATACCCTATACGCAAATAATTATGGAAGTCCATTTACGCCACATGATTAAAAAAATCAAGTCTCTAAAAAGTCATTATCATGAGATAAAAAAATCGAAATTATGATAAAAAAGTGAGATTGACATTTAGTCATTTAGCAGACGCTTTTATCCAAAGAGAGAGTTTTATCCGAACAGAGAGTTCAGGGAGCAATAAGCGATATGTCATAAAAGAGCAATAATACAATAGGTGCTAATACAAAGTTAGTTCCAGCAAAAGCCAGACCACCACCTGTTGAGAGAAGAGGGTCAATGGACGTTTATTTAACTTCATTTGTCTGTCAGGTATTCACAGAAGAGGTGTGTTTGAAGTCGTTTTTGAAGGTTGTGAGAGATGTGGTTGTCTGGACAGCATTGTGAAGAGTTGTGAAGGAGAATGAAAGGGAAAGGGATTTAGTGCCCTTAGGAGAAGACAAGACATACCGCTCGTTTGCTGAACGCATGGTTTTTGATGGGGTGTAGGGTGTGAAGGTTCTTGATGGGGTGTAGGGTGTGAAGGTTCTTGATGGGGTGTAGGAGGGTGTGAAGGTTCTTGATGGGGTGTAGGAGTGTAGTAGGGTGTGAAGGTTCTTGATGGGGTGTAGGAGGGTGTGAAGGTTCTTGATGGGGTGTAGGAGTGTAGTAGGGTGTGAAGGTTCTTGATGGGTTGTAGGAGGGTGTGAAGGTTCTTGATGGGGTGTAGGAGTGTAGTAGGGTGTGAAGGTTCTTGATGGGTTGTAGGAGTGTAGTAGGGTGTGAAGGTTCTTGATGGGGTGTAGGAGTGTAGTAGGGTGTGAAGGTTCTTGATGGGGTGTAGGAGTGTGTGAAGGTTCTTGATGGAGTGTAGTAGGGTGTGGAGGTTCTTGATGGGGTGTAGGAGTGTAGGAGGGTGTGAAGGTTCTTGATGGGGTGTAGGAGTGTAGGAGGCTGTGAAGGTTCTTGATGGGGTGTAGGAGTGTAGGAGGCTGTGAAGGTTCTTGATGGGGTGTAGGAGTGTAGGAGGCTGTGAAGGTTCTTGATGGGGTGTAGGAGTGTAGGAGGGTGTGAAGGTTCTTGATGGGGTGTAGGAGTGTAGTAGGGTGTGAAGGTTCTTGATGGGTTGTAGGAGTGTAGTAGGGTGTGAAGGTTCTTGATGGGGTGTAGGAGTGTAGCAGGGTGTGAAGGTTCTTGATGGGGTGTAGGAGTGTAGGAGGGTGTGAAGGTTCTTGATGGGGTGTAGGAGTGTAGTAGGGTGTGAAGGTTCTTGATGGGTTGTAGGAGTGTAGTAGGGTGTGAAGGTTCTTGATAGGGTGTAGGAGTGTAGTAGGGTGTGAAGGTTCTTGATAGGGTGTAGGAGTGTAGGAGGGTGTGAAGGTTCTTGATGGGGTGTAGGAGTGTAGGAGGCTGTGAAGGTTCTTGATGGGGTGTAGGAGTGTAGGAGGCTGTGAAGGTTCTTGATGGGGTGTAGGAGTGTAGGAGGCTGTGAAGGTTCTTGATGGGGTGTAGGAGTGTAGGAGGGTGTGAAGGTTCTTGATGGGGTGTAGGAGTGTAGTAGGGTGTGAAGGTTCTTGATGGGTTGTAGGAGTGTAGTAGGGTGTGAAGGTTCTTGATGGGGTGTAGGAGTGTAGTACGGTGTGAATGTTCTTGATGGGTTGTAGGAGTGTAGTAGGGTGTGAAGGTTCTTGATGGGGTGTAGGAGTTTAGTAGGGTGTGAAGGTTCTTGATGGTGTAGTAGGGTGTGAAGGTTCTTGATAGGGTGTAGGAGTGTAGTAGGGTGTGAAGGTTCTTGATAGGGTGTAGGAGTGTAGTAGGGTGTGGAGGTTCTTGATGGGGTGTAGGAGTGTAGGAGGGTGTGAAGGTTCTTGATGGGGTGTAGGAGTGTAGTAGGGTGTGAAGGTTCTTGATAGGGTGTAGGAGTGTAGGAGGGTGTGAAGGTTCTTGATGGGGTGTAGGAGTGTAGTAGGGTGTGAAGGTTCTTGATGGGGTGTAGGAGTGTAGTAGGGTGTGAAGGTTCTTGATGGGGTGTAGGAGTGTAGTATGGTGTGAAGGTTCTTGATGGGGTGTAGGAGTGTAGTAGGGTGTGAAGGTTCTTGATGGGGTGTAGGAGTGTAGTAGGGTGTGAAGGTTCTTGATGGGGTGTAGGAGTGTAGGAGGGTGTGAAGGTTCTTGATGGGGTGTAGGAGTGTAGTAGGGTGTGAAGGTTCTTGATGGGGTGTAGGAGTGTAGTAGGGTGTGAAGGTTCTTGATGGGTTGTAGGAGTGTAGTAGGGTGTGAAGGTTCTTGATGGGGTGAAGGAGGGTGTGAAGGTTCTTGATGGGGTGTAGGAGTGTAGTAGGGTGTGAAGGTTCTTGATGGGGTGTAGGAGGGTGTGAAGGTTCTTGATGGGGTGTAGGAGTTTAGTAGGGTGTGAAGATTCTTGATGGGTTGTAGGAGTGTAGGAGGGTGTGAAGGTTCTTGATGGGGTGTAGGAGTGTGTGAAGGTTCTTGATGGGGTGTAGGAGTGTAGTAGGGTGTGAAGGTTCTTGATGGGGTGTAGGGGTGTAGTAGAGTGTGAAAGTATGCCGGTGCAGATCCAGTGATAGTCCTGTATGCAAACATCAGTGACTTGAATCTGATCCGGGCTTCAACCGGTAGCCAGTGGAGAGAAATGAAAAGGGCCGTCACATGAGCCCTTTTGGGCTGTTGGATGACGAGGCGTGCTGCTGCCTTTTGAACCAACTGAAGTGGTTTGATAGCCTTTGCAGGAAGACCAGCAAGGAGAGCATTGCAGTAGTCCAACCTTGAGATGACCAGGGCCTGGACAAAGAGTTGTGCCTTCAGTGAGGTAGGGTCCAACCTTGCGAATGTTACATAAGGCATATCGCCATGATCGCGTTGTCTTTGCAATGTGATCATTGAAGGACAGCTGTTCATCAAATATGACTCCGAGGTTCCTGGCTGATTCAGAGGGAGTGATAGTGGACTTGAGATCGTGGGGTGTAAAAATTATGGCAACATAAATAACTGTACATTTTCTATGTTATATAATTAGGCTGATACTTTATTCAAACTGATCCAAAGTCCCATATTTCAAGCCTCTAAAAAGACAGATCACATTTTAGAATTATAGTATTCATCATAACTTTATCTAGGAATTATGTTTAAAAGCAAAACTATATGCAGCACTAAAGAATGTAGCATATTCAAAGTAGCCACCCTTTCCGAAATTAATCAAATATGATGCCCTTAAGAGATAGTTTCACAAATCTATGGTATTACTACTACTGTATGTTTCACAATAGAAACCATCCCAGAAACACTCTTGAATATAATGATTTTAATGGACTCTCTGGGTTTCACTGTTGGTTGGCTTCAGTGAAATTCCTTTCAGTAGCTCATAGATCTTGAAAGGATTCCATATACATTGAATATGGTCCAAACACCATATCTTTTAATTGTTTGGCTGTTGAGTTCCACCATCTCACAGGACCTGAAGTGGGAGACCCAACAAAGGTTGTTCTGTGCGCTTTAATCACTGTAAGGTTTGCCTCGGCTACTCAGTTGTAGAGCCCGACCGATATGGATTTTTGGGGGCCGATGCCGATATTAACTTGAAAAGAGCCGATTTATAAGCCGATATTTTGATTTTGAAAATAAACTGGATATTAGACCCATTTCCTATAAACTGCACTTACACAACATTCAATAGCAAAATATCTGCCTGTTCTAGGTATGTGGGCTGTATAAACCATTTTCCAGAAGGGATGTTAAAAAAAGCCTTAGATTACAGTCTCAATGACTAAACAATTGCACATTTAAAGTATATATTTTTCAATGATCACAAAACAGTCTGGTTTTAAACATTTAACACTTTTATTTACTTCCAGTTGAAGCTGGTTTTAACAGTGTGAACTGTAAATAAATTATAAGTTAAAGTTAAAGTAAAAGAGCTATACCAAACAAATTCAATATTCCACAAAACCATAATAAAATTAAAATAAGTTAAATGTATAGCTACATATACAATAAATAAATATAAAATAAATAAATAATACCAAAATATAATTAAAACAATGTAGAATGTTCTCAAAACGTTGTAACCTTTAGATAACGTTCCCCTAACGTTGTAACCTTACACAACTGTCTGTGCATGAGCAGGAATTAATTATTATATATTGGCAGGAATGAATGAACAGGCAAACTTTAACTTGATTAGCGTTAGAATAACGTAACAGTTGTTTTTTCGAGGCACGCTGTACATAACTTCTAGTCATTTACTACACGCGCCCCCTGCCACAGATACGCGGTCATTATGTGGGAAACACTGCAGATATATTTAGAATAAGTTAAACGCTAACGTTATAGTTTGACCTCTTATTAACGTTCGCGTTCTTCCACTGATAAACATGGTTTTAGTTAGCTTTGTGGCTAATCTAATATAGCAATGCATTAGCGGCTGTAAGTGATGTTACAGAATATTTAGAAGTGATAATGATAGGACCGTTAGCTAGAACTACCACACCGTTTTTATATGCAGTGTATGAACTAAATCTACAATCATTTCACATGACGAACGACAAAGTTGTTTTCGCCAGCTCTACCTTAAGAGAGTCCCAGCTAGTCCCGCGATTCACCCGGGGGACCTGCCCGAGCAGCGGGCTGACCTGGGCGGACTCGGAGACCGCCAGCACCCGGCGGAAGAAGCCGAGTTTCAAGCTAGCGGCTCGCCGGGCCGGCCGATCCGGGAAAGAGGCGCCATTTCCGGATTGAAAACGGCCGACGTTTCGGTCCGTATCTCCGCGAGGGAAGGTCGCAGCGATGCGTGGCCGGGCTCGTTGGAAAGGTCTCGGCCGTCCCGTTCGAACGACGCCGCTGTTGTCAACTGGGGAGTTGCAGACCGCCCTCTGGTGGGCAAACTATGCAACACTCATAACATGAGTGAAGCATGAGACTCTTTTTCTCATGTTTTATCGGCCGTTATAAACGCCGATGCCGATTTAAATGCCATTAGCTCATATCGGCCGATAATATCGGCCGGCCGATATATCGGTCGGGCTCTACTCAGTTGATCACAAGTGGACAAGAACAGATAGTCCAGACTTCTGAAAAGATCATTGGTGCTTTATTGCCCACCCTGTAAAGTGCAGGAAAAAAATCATTACAGACTTGATACACCATGGACACAATCTTACATAACTTATTTTGGCCTTAAAATTCATTATTTAACTTTAATTTACTGTTTGTGTTTCAGCAGAGACAAGAAAAAACAACATTTAAACCCATGGATCAGTATTTTGTCAGTGAAGTCTCTAAACACTGAAAACAAATATGTAATATATATATATACATATATGACCAATCGCAATTGATTTGTAAAAGCACTGAGTTGTATTTACAGCATTGGAACCAGTGGATGTCGCCAGCGTGCGGTGTCCTGCACATGCGCACGTTAAGTCCTTTCAATCGCACTCATACTCATTTATTTTTAGAGCCTGATTTTTTTTATCACGTGGCGAAAAAAAACTCGAGCTTGCTGACCAATGAACAATAAAGCAAAGCGTTTCAGAGCAAATAACATTGTTGAATAAAATGTTATGTAAAAGTGTCAGACAGTGCAGTAGATTTCTTTTATTAGGCCTATCTTCATTTTTACTGCCTCGAAACAATACGGCACATTTGCTTGAACTGTTTCAGTAGTTTCACGACGCCCGCCACTATAAACAATACGAAATGACCATTAGATCCTGATTTACACGACGACACAGGTCTGTGTGTGTGGCGCTGCGCAGATAGATCTTCATATGACGTCACAGTTCCGCGAGAGCTGACTGCGCCATAAGCGCATTGATTTTATACGTTATTCGTTCTGTGTATCGCCATAAAACGCCGATGGTTTATGTTTAACGGTTGAAATGTGTTCATCATAAACATCCTTGTAAGTTTAAACTGTTTGTGGAGGGTTTGAGACTTACGGTCAGGTTTCTCAAATAGTTCCTATCAAGTAAAGATCAGAAAGAAAACTAACAAATACAACGATCAACAAATGGCCCCTAAAGATATAAATGGTGGAATGATTCCGTAACATTTCTTTAATGTGCAGTTGCATGTATGTGCTGTGTGCTGAAATGACACGTGACAGTTCGGTGACGTAATTCATGCGGGCATAAACAGAGAGCAAAGATGGCGGCCGACAGTGATGTGAGTTTCTCTATTAATGAGTGTCATTTCCGTATCTTTAAGTGTCTTGGCTTATACAAATGTGCATTATCTTGTTATTGTTAATTGTCGTGTGTCATAAGTGAATCTATCGCCTTTATTTCAGCCCGAGTCTGAAGTGTTTGAGATAACAGATTTCACTACTGCATCTGAGTGGGAAAGGTACACAAACACACAATTATCTCAGGTTCCTCAAGGTTTCCATGAAGAATCATAAAGACATTCAAATCTACTGAAAGTAGAAATACAGTAGTGTGACTATGAGCAGCACGAGATGACACTGCAGTAATAATGTTCAAGTGATGTTTACCTTCATCTGTTTGGGGATATTTGGTCCATTCATCTATTCTCAGTGTTTGTTTGATATAGTGATGAATCTAATATCTCAGACAGAACTCTTGATGTGATCTTAATCATTTCTTACAGTATTGATTGTCTCTGTTTGTGTGTATATTTACACCAGTATTCTGCTCTTCATGTCATGTCTGTAGATTTATTTCCAGAGTTGAGGAAGTGCTGAATGACTGGAAGTTGATTGGTAGTCGTGTTGGGAATCCTCCTGAGAAGGTGAAAATCAATCCAAAGAGAAATTTGGCAAAGCGTTAGTAACATTAGAGATGCAATTATTTACCACAAAGCCACAGACTGAATGGAAATGAGCAAGAATGAAACAAATAGATAACCAGTAAATAACCATTGGGATCTTGTGTGGAACATATTTACTGTTGTTCAGTACAGTACAGCATATGGACGGATCGGTTGGCCTGACACACATCAGCTAAATTCTTTCTGATAGTGTGTCTCTGGAGCAGATTGTCTCAGTTTAACTAACCTAACCCTAACCAGAGTTTGGCCTAAAGGGATCAAATCCCTGCTAAATCTGTCCATCCGAAGATAATTCTGTCCGGCCGAAGCTGTATTCCTTCTAACCTCAAGCGTTCTTATGGTTTTGACACACAACACCTCATGTTGACGACCTGTCAGTGCTTGAGCTCTCTCCTCTTATACTGTAGATCTGTCAGCTGTTGTTCAAGATTATGAGATTTTAACCTTCCCGACTCATTTATTGGGTCCATTAAAACCTTCATGTTCCGCCCTTTGGGGATGAGCTCCATTTTGCGAGACGCAAAGTGGCCCAGAAGCACTTCATGTTTCTGCTCTTTAGTCTTTTTGTATTTCAAATAATAAAAATAAGAACAGTCAGTTGAATGAATTCAGGCGACTGTGAGAGGTTAAGAGTTTACTGACAGTGTTCACATGAACAGGGCGAATATACCAGCGGCACCTGGGAGGAAACATGTCAGGACATCAACTTTGCTGATTTCAAGTTCTCTATCACACATCACTATCTCAAACAAGAGTCAACAGAGAACGACTTCAAGGTCGAACCGGAAGAAGGTAAAGTAGATCATGATGTCCTGGTCAGGTGACCTTTGACCTCTACTACTTTAATGTCTCTTGTGCTTTCAGATGCGAGTCCGCTGTGCATGCAGGATCTGCTCTGTATGAACAATGACTTTCCTCCCCGAGCACACTGTCTGGTCAGATGGTAAGTCATCAAGCGGTCTTCTCTACTTTTTTCTTCCCCCCAAAAAATAAATCAATAAAAATCTTAGCTCTTTATACTGAGTTAGACTAACTGAGGCCAGTTTACTGCAACTATGAATTGTTGAGATCCAGTCTCCTCCCGTTGCATTGTGATTGGTTGACACTGGATCCAGTCTCTTTCCATTGCCTTTTGATTGGTTGACAGATTTCTGCAGCAGTTTTGCCACAACGTAAGTCATACTCAGTTGTTGCTCTACCATTTCTGCATCGAGTTGTAACTTAAATTATTTGCAACTTGCAACTACTCTCCATATTGTGCATAAAGTGGGAGGATCTGGATCAACCTCGCCCCTTGGATCTTGTGTCCTGCAATGAGGATCATCTCGCTGATTGTGTCCTTTGGTAGTTTACAGATCATTCACATCTAGTTTGTGATGAGGAGGATTACAAAGACCCTGTGACTCTGTTGATTTATTATTTGATTTATCAGGTGGATGATGATGCTGCTGTGTGCTGTTAAAGTATTGTTGCGTGTGTTGTTGTAAATAGAGTTTCAAAGGGTGCGGGTTTGGTTAAAAATAAAAAACTATTGTCTTTTTAACAACATCACTACTCTCAAGACCCTGATGAGTTAGTCAACTCACCAGAAAAAAGAAGTGCAGCGGTCACATATCTCATGTGTATGTGTAGATATACAGTCTTTGAATTTAAGAGTTTTTGTATCTATAAAATGAATCATCCGGTCCATGGCATGCAGTAAAATTTGTATAATACATTCTCAGATGAACAACAACGCATTCCATTATATTACACGGTGTCAGTATTTATTAAAGAAAAAAAAAGGAAAAGCTGCAGTATGGGTGATAAAGTAAGTATTTCATATGATTCACGTGCTTGTAGATCCCCTTTTAGCAGCAATAACCTGAAGAAATCTTTTTACACTTGACTTTAGCAATTTGTCACATGGTTCTGAAGGAAGTTTGGCCCACTCTTCTTCTTCATCACAGCATTTCAGTTGATATTAATTGACTCTAAAGACTTGACTGGGCCGGTTTCAGACATTCTGTTGTAGGTTATCGTCCTGTTGCATGCCAGATAGATCCACACGATTGACTACAATACTGTACTGTACTGTACTGAGGAGTTCATGGTCAACTCAATGACGACAAGGTGCCCAGATCCTGTGGCGATAAAACAAGCCAAAAATCACGGAAACCATAAGGGTGTCACTTTGGCACACTAAGCTTTTCCATGTTGGCCGAGTTTTCCTTCAATATCAACGTCATGTGTTGTTGTTCATCTGAGGTTGGATTGGACCAGATGATGACATTTTATTCTGTCCTGCAGACCTATGAGATGTTTAATGAATAAAGAATAATGACTGTAGAGCCCACACCTGTCCATGAAACAGCTTAAGAGTCAATGGGCCGATCACTTTTGCTACATACTGTATTAAAGAGCCCTTTCTCATCATTATAGTCTTTTGCAGGTATGGTTTGCGTGAGTTTGTGGTGATTTCTCCAGGAGCAAACTGTGAGGCCATCATCAGCGAGTCTAAATGTAATCTGCTGCTGAGTTCTGTGTCCATCGCTCTGACAAACACAGGCTGGTGAGTTTCACTCGCTCACGTGTCATGTTATTTATCATTGAAACATTTGATATTCACATCTGTATAATGTATGTCTGAATGGAGAAGTGCAGGACGTTTCTGACACCGGTGGCGGAGGAGGCAGATTCATTTATTTTATGTAAAGGATGTTTCAGTCCATCATGTTATTGCTTCAGTGGCACTGTGGCTGTGTTGACTTTAGATGGTGCTGTCGAGTTGTGTAAGTGTTCGGTACCTCTGCAGATCCTTTCAACTACACGGCACAGTTAGTTCTGATAAATGTGAAGAACATGCAAATACAGTAAATGTCAACCCCAAATCATGTGACATGAGGAGGTGTTTGGATTGGAAACCTTCATCATGCTGCTGTGAAAGGGACTTAAGACAAACTGACCGAATCAGAACAGATGGACACAGTGTCTTGCTCACTGAATAAAAGTATGTCAGCACTTAAGAGAAATAATTGTGTTATTGTCCTTTTGTGTTTGTAGTCAGGTGCCTCTGTTTGTGCAGATCCAGCAGAAGTGGAGAAGAATGTACGCTGGTGAATGCCAGGGGCCCGGGGCACGCGCTGACTTTGAGATGGTGCATCTCCGAAAAGTTCCAAGCCAGTACAACCACCTGTCCGGCCTTCTGGACGTCTTCAAGAACAAGATTGTGAGTGTTTATCATGGTGTTTTTTACACACAGATGAGACAATTTGTGATGTGCATCGTCATACAAGTTATTGCATTGAGATCAGATTCAGTTCTGTAATGTAATTCAAATGTAACATTGCAGTTGTTCATTGTGTGTTTACTTTTTTATTGAATCATTAGAATTAGCACACAGGTATGCTGAAATGCATAAGTGCTGTTGGGTTAGGGTTATGTATTTAAAAAGAGTACAGAATAATATAACCCGTTTCTTAAAGTTAGGAGACCTTGCAGATGGTTTACAGGATGCAGTTCAATAGTGTGATGATGATAGCTTTCCTGTAGTGGTAAGAGCGTTGTGTGTTGGATCCCATGTGGGATTGCAGATACCTATGTAAAATGTATAGGATAATGCAATGTAAGTCAATTTGGATAAAAGCATCGGCCAAATGTCTAAATGTAAATGATGATGTTATCACAGGGCTGCGCACTGACGCCGATGCCGCCCATCAGTATCGCCATCCGCTTCACGTATGTCCTTCAGGACTGGCAGCAGTGCTCGTGGCCTCAGCAGCCTCCAGGTGCGTCTGATCACAATCCTTGATTCCTCCCACAGGAAGCTGAAATCAGTGAGGTGTGTCGTCTAAGACATACTTGAGACATGGACTTGCTACAGAGAAATAAACATTTTATTTTGATAAGTTTTCAGACTATGAGAGTTGACGTTCTGTAGATGTCCTCATGCACCGAACGCATTCACACTGTGTGCAGATTTCTATTTGATGATTTCAGAACTTGTGGTTGTTGCCATGGAATCATGGGACTAGCACACACACCTCTGTCAGTATTACATTTACTCAGTGGATTTATGAGTGTTGACTTCCGTATTAAGCGCTGCGGATGATGTTTACACAGGCAGATGAGAATATTCTATGTATAACCCCAGTTGATTAACTTCACTGCCATATATTACTGTGATCTTGTCATAAACTAAATTGAAAGTCAAAGTTAATATCAAACCACAGGGTGTTTTATGTTTTTATTGTAGACTTCGATGCACTTCTCGCCGGTGAGGTGGGCGGAGTGGAGTTTGGCAAACTTCCTTTTGGTGCCTGTGAAGATCCAATCAGGTGTGTTTATTAACATTCTGACCTTCAACACCTTACAACTGCCCAAGACTGCAATGATCATTCGAAGTCTGCAGAACTCTTTCTTAAATTCAGTATAAAAAAGGATGTGTATGATGTTAATGAGTGAGGTATTCCTTCATCTTACAGTCTTTTACTACCAGGATCCTTTTTTTTACTCTTTTTCAGCGAGTTGCATCTTTCAACAACGTGGCCCAACCTGACTGAAGGAATTGTTGTGGATAATGACGTTTATTCGTGAGTATTTCTACAAGGAACACGCACAGCTAGATTGGATCAATACAGTCGCATATGAAATAAACTGATCATTTGAGTCTGATCAATAGTTTTTCTGATATGCATATATTCTTAATAGTACGAGAGTTTTCATCAGTGAAGGATGCCACTTCTTTCTTGTACTCGATGATTCTGTATAGGACCGAGTGATTCATGAATATGCAAGAGGCTCAAAAACAGCTCCAGATTCATGTTTCCTCACCTCGTGAAAAACCTGTTACCCATAATCATTTTTTCACAGTCATCAAAGGTGGAGAAAGGGGGAAAAGTGAGGTGAGGGGCGTCTCTCTGAATGGCATCAGAGCCTAAATTGATTCACACTGAATGATTTTACACCTTTAAGTTTAGTGCTGAAGTGCTGATGCTGAGGCGTCACATTAACACTCGAGTCTCAGAGTTTGTGTTCAGCGCTTTGCCATATGGTGATGAAGGTTTTATTTAGACCTGTAGATCTGAACACTGGTACAGCCGTCAAAACCCTTCTGTTCATTTCTGTTTGGATTGGGAACATATTGACCGGTGTATTTCAATCTGAATGGTGACGTCACACGTGTTTGAGTCTGCAGCGTGCGTTCTTACATTCACAAACACATGATGGGTTTAACATGGTCTTCAGGACAAACCACAAACATGAGATGCTGATGAAACAGCTATTCTCCGTGTGTAATGTGTCATGTGATGTGTTGAGCGCTCTAGTTTTGTATCGTTAGCAGATCCTGCTACATGTCTGCTAATCTTTAAAGTTTGATTTAAACTACATGAACTGATTTTGATCCCATTTTGTCTCTCGCAGCGACTTGGATCCACTTCAAGCTCCTCATTGGTCCGTTAGAGTGCGCAAAGCAGACAATCCTCAATGTTTGCTGGGTAAGATTCTGCTGATGTACTAATGATCTTGACAGTAAAGAGAGTGAGGTGATGTGATGTGGTGTGGTGTTGTCCATCAGGGGATTTCCTCACAGAGTTCTTCAAACTGTGTTGTCGAAAGGAAACCACAGAGGAGATTCTGGGGAGGAACTCAGTGGAGGAGGAGGTGAAAGGTCTGTGGATGTGAATATGAAACACATGCTAAGTTTGTCATGAATCAGTATAGTGTGCCTCAGTCCATTTAATCTATAAACTCTGTGTGTGTGTCTCAAACTCAACTGAACGTGACTGTAGAGAACAGTGACATCACGCAAGCATTGTCCAAACTGACTGAGCCCACAGCCGTGCCCATCCACAAGCTCTCTGTGTCCAGCATGGTTCACAGCGCACGCAGACGGATAAGACGACACCGGCGGCTGGAGGAGTCGCCTCTGAACAACGACGTGCTGAATTCCGTCCTGCTAGTGAGTACACACACACAGACCAGACACACTTCAGTCAATATTAGGAGTATGTTAGTGTTTTAGTGAGAAAATAGCTGTAAAGCAGAATGTTCCTCAAAATCACCCAAAAAAACCTGTAACATGAATAAAACACTTAATAATGTGTAATGTGTTTCTTGAGCTGGAGATTCTTTAGTTGATGTTGATATTCATCTGAATGAATCTGCTGTTGAGTTTTTCTGATCCCTTGATTTGAACAAAGCTGATGTTGTGTTCTGCTAACCTCCGTGTTTGCATGATGTGACGGTGTAATAGCACCCTGTGTGTGTCTGTGTGTGTCCGTCAGTATCTGTTTCCTGATTCAGCGCTGGATAAAACCGACTCCAGTGACTTCAAATCCTCACCGCACAGCCCCACCAGAAAGATTGAGAAGGACAAAGACTCTGAGGATTGTGTGAGTTTTTGCGTTTACTGTTAGCTGGACGGTCTGGATAACCTGTCTGATTGTATTTGTGGACACGCTGATGTTTCAGATCTTCACTTCAGTGTGTGACTGTGTTTCTCTGTGTACAGAATCTCTATAATCAACTGAAATCGTCTCCTTCAGACAGCCTGACTTCTCGTCTGGCCTTGTGCATGTGTTTGGTGAATGTCTATCACGGGGGGGGTGCGAGCGGTCGCTCACCTGTGGCAGGAGTTTGTGTTGGAGATGAGATATCGCTGGGAAAACAACTGTCTCATCTACGGGTGATCAGCTTTTCATATTCAAGTCTGTGAATGATGTGGAGTGGAAGAGTAGAGGCTAGTACTGTGATGTAACACACTGATCGGTCTGTGAAGCGCACAAACACACCTAATCTCTCTCTCTCTCTCTCTCTCTCTCTCTCTCTCTCTCTCTCTCTCTCTCTCTCTCTCTCTCTCTCTCTCTCTCTCTCTCTGTCTCTCTCTCTCTGTCTCTCTGTGTGTCTCTCTCTGTCTCTCTCTGTCTCTCTCTGTCTCTCTCTGTCTCTCTCTGTCTCTCTCTGTCTCTCTCTGTCTCTCTCTCTCTCTCTCTCTCTCTCTCTCTCTCTGTCTCTGTCTCTCTCTCTCTCTCTCTCTCTCTCTGTCTCTCTGTCTCTCTCTGTCTCTCTCTCTCTGTCTCTCTCTGTCTCTCTCTCTCTCTATCTCTCTCTCTCTCTCTGTCTCTCTCTCTCTGTCTCTCTCTCTCTGTCTCTCTCTGTCTCTCTCTCTCTCTATCTCTCTCTCTCTCTCTCTCTCTCTCTCTGTCTCTCTGTCTCTCTCTGTCTCTCTCTGTCTCTCTCTCTCTCTCTCTCTCTCTCTCTCTCTCTCACTGTGTGTGTGTGTGTGTGTGTGTGTGTGTGTGTGTGTTTCAGTCTGGCGAGTGGAGCTCCAGATCTCAGGTGTTGTCTTCTTCATCAGAAACTTCAGGTGAACACAGTCAAACTCTTCTGCTTGAATCTTCTTCATGTGGTTCTTTGGAGTTTTAGATAAACACCGTTCTTCATTAAAGAATTCAAGATATGAGATAAAACTAAAATATAAAAAACCAACACCAACAATTTGGGACTTGCGGTTATATCACTGCTGAACTCTTCTGTCGTTCCCATGGTAACAGTAACTACTCTGATTGGTGCTCGCTGTCTTGAAAACTTTGAGAAAACATAAAGTTATTTGACTCTGTTGTGTGGACCAGAACCTGTGACCCCGCCGTCAATACTTGACTGGTAAATGTTAAGTTCTCTAAAGAAAGACAGCTGTCTTTTACGATCTATATAAACTATATAAAACTATCTATTACTCAATGATGAATAAACTTACAGGGTCAACTGCGTTCCGAACCATAGATCACGATCTGTACAGATCAACCTTGACCCCTGGCTTTATGGAAACTAGTATCTCACTATAAGCCTCTTTATGACAAATTGTCTCCACATCTCAAGACTCTGCAAGTATTTTATGTTTGCATTCACACACACACAGATGCTGAACTGCTGCATCGAGCGCAAGAGAGCGAGGGATGATGGAAAGAAGACTGAAGGGGGTAGAGAAAAGAACCGGCCGGGTCGGGACACCACAGGGCTGTCGGTCGGGTCTCTGGAAGTTTCATCTGGAAAGTCTTGGGACTCGTGGAGTGACAGCGAGGACGAATTCTTTGAGTGTCTTAGCAACACAGATGAGATCAAGGAGGCGGAGACTGAACGGGACAAAAAAGCGACCAATAAGAGCAAGGCTGATGGACGATTACAGCCGCATGGAAAACTGACGCTGATAAACTCCACCGAGCAGCTCTACATCCCCGTCACACAGGTCAGTACACATCACCTGTCATGAGTCATGTGACCGAGTCTGTATTGTGTTTCAAGTGGTTGTTGGAAGATGTGACACTTTATAGACAGAGAGAGAGAGAGGGTCACATTTTAAAATGTGTAAATAGTAGGAAACATTTCTCTGAGGTGACTGTTGTCGTGTTTGTGTCACACAGGAGTCTGCACCCATGACAGAAGATCTGCTGGAGGAACAGTCGGAGGTTTTGGCTAAACTGGGCACGTCCGCTGAAGGAGCTCAGCTCCGAGCCCGCATGCAGAGCGCATGTCTCCTGTCAGATATGGAGTCCTTTAAGGTGAGAACTGAGGTTTCAATGTTTGATGAAGATCTCCTCACCTGATCATTGTGTGATATTACCTTTAACCTGCAATGAGCTGATCCATGTTCCATTGATGATAACTGAAGTCTTTTAGAAACCACTTCTGCTTGTTTTTGATGTACAGTTGAGCGGATGTTGAAGGTGAAGGATGCGGTTTGGGAGATGTTAGCGATAGCATACAGATTTCTCTTTAAAGACAGAAGGAAAGTGAATGTATCGCTGCAATTTGCCGAAAGGGATGGAATACTGAAACGTGAATGTTAGTCCGCTATTTCAAATGAAAAACGTTTCTGTTGAATCATAAAATAATAGCATTACCTACCTACTTTCCACACCTTTATATGTGGCAAGAACGTCAAGTTTTCCCAGCGTTTTATTTCTTTTAACATTCTAAGCAGGTGTAGTTCTTACAAACTTAAGGATTAACCATAAACATTTAGAAGAGCAATGTAAACCACTAAATGAGTAGAATATTTTTACTTTTACAAGGACATCTGGTTCCTATGTAAATCACACGGATCCCCATCAAGTCCTGCTAACATTCGGGTGTGTTAGTCCTGGTTTCACTGTTTCTTCTGTTGAACTCAAGGGGGTCCGGCGTGTTCATGTGGGAAAGTTACGTCAATGTAAACCCTCTCAAAACACAATTCAAATGGAAGTGAAATATTGTTGTTGTTTAGACAGTTTAATTCAATGATATGTTTTCCTGTAGCTCAGTGGTTAGAGCGTGGCGTTGGCAATGGCAAGGTCATGGGTTTGATTCCATGGGCAATGTAAGTCGAATTGTATAAAAGCATCTGCCAAATGCATTAATGTGAATGTAAATGATATGAGTTTAGATGTCACTACTGCAGTATTTACAGTCAAGTGACTCATATCTGCAGCTGATCAAAGTTTTCCAGCTTCTTTTAAAACAGAAACCGTCCTCTTTCACAGAGTAACAATTAAAGCTTTCTTCTTCATCATCTTCACTAAATCTTTTGTATGTTTCACCTTTTCTAAATGAATCAGGAATGGTTTGGTAAGCATCTGATCCCGCCGTGTAGAAGAGCGAGCGAACGGAAGGGTCTTTAAGCACAGCACGCTCGGCCTTATTTCTAACTTTGTGTTCATCGCTGTGAGGCGAGATGCTCGTTCTTCAACACCGGGGGGGCGAGAGCGATGGGGAAAGGTGACATTTTGTGTCTATTTTGTCTTACTTCAGCCTGTTCAACCGGCCTACAAAATGCTCTCATTTCTTCAGCAGACACACGGTGTGTTGTTATTGCAGCGGCGGACTGCTGCGAGCGCAGCCATGGCAGTAAATGGCCCCTTTAGCTGAAGATGGCCTCTAAATTTAGCATCGGCGCTGTCTGTAATTGTGCTTAGCCAAGCATCATTTGGCATTTTGCCTTTAATTATCATCTCCCTCTGGGTGGAGAGCACAGAGATATGAATATGATGAATGGGCCGTCTTAAAGCTGTGACAGCACGCTCGCGCCCCGTCGTCCCTCTGCACCGCTCTCCAAAAGCCCAGATCTGCTTCACGCCTTCTCTTCTGACCACATAAGAGCTGAACTGAAGAGTTCCGAGAGAGGTTCGGCTTCAAAATCCCAAATTCAGATTCCTTTTCTTTCAGGTTTTTTTTTCTCATTTAGTTCGTCTTCCAGGACTTCTGAAGTAAGCCGCTGATTAAAGGTCAGAAGATTTGGAGCCAAACTATTTCAGCCCTAAATTTCGAATCCACAAGAACTCTTGTGTTTTATAGGTTTCATGTTCTTTATTGACATTAACCCCTGAACTCTCGTCTCTGGAATAATGACTTAATATCTTATTTCAATACACTATTGTATTATTATTTCTTTTGACAATAATAAGAGATGGGAGATTTCATTCCCCTAAATCACATCAGAATACAAACTTGTGCCTTTTGTATTTATAGTTTGTGTGTGTTTGTTTCCCCAGGCGGCCAACCCAGGCTGTTGCCTGCAGGATTTTGTGCGCTGGTACTCCCCAAGAGATTTCGTGGAGGAGGAAGTGACCGATGAGGCGGGACAGACTGTTGTTCGGGGTGACCTGAGCGCCCGTATGAAGATCCCCGGTAACATGTGGGCAGAGGCGTGGGAGACGGCGAAGGCCACGCCGGCAAGACGACAGAAGAGACTGTTTGATGACACCAAAGAGGCTGAGAAGGTCAGAACCTGAAGAACGGCGTAACAAACACTTTCTTGGGTTGTTGCTCAGCTGGTTGAGCGTTAGCAGCCCAAATGCATCCCGCCTGTGCTGTGAAAACAGGTCATGTGAATCCTGTAGAACAGCCAATCAGACGGCAGGACTGCTGGAAGTGGGTTAAATGCAAGGTGCTATCGCCCCGGGACACTGTTTGGCAGGTGGAACGAGAGTTAGTTCAGGAAACCCGTGAAGGTCGTGGTCTCTTTCTGTCCTTCAGCCGTCTGTGGAGTTCTGAAAGTGACATTAGCTCTGTTGTGTTGTGCTGCTGTAGTCTGCTGGAGTTAAATGACTAAACACTTCACGTGACTTTATGAACGCTTTAAACACTCTGACACGCTTTATAAAGCGGTACTCTGTTTAAACATTTCCTGAGACAATCTGACAGCACCTTCATTCTGGGGAAATTGAGTGACGCCCACAATTACAAAACTATACAAACAATCTTATCTTATGGCTTGTGATATGAGTTGATCATTATATATAAAGAGATATGTGCTGACTAACATGTGTTTCTGTATGTGGGTTTGTTTGTGCGTGCATGTGTGTGTTCCTGCGTGCGTGTGTTTTTGTGTGCGTGTGTACGTGTGTTTGTGTGTGTGCGCACGTGTGTGTGAACTTGTGTTTGTGTGTGTGCGTACGTGTGTGTGCGCATGTGTGTGCGTACCCGTGCGTGTGTTTGTGTGTGCGTGCGTGCGTGTGTTTGTGTGTGTGCGTACGTGTGTGTGTGCGTGCCCGTGCGTGTGTTTGTGCGTGTGTGCGTGTGTTTGTGTGTGTGCGTACGTGTGTGTGTGCGCATGTGTGTGCGTGCCCGTGCGTGTGTTTGTGCGTGCGTGTGTATGTGTGTTTGTTTGTGTGCGTACGTGTGTGTGTGCGCATGTGTGTGCGTGCCTGTGCGTGTGCGTGTGTTTGTGTGTGCGTGCGTGCGTGTGCGTACGTGTGTGTGTGTGCGTGCGTGCCCGTGTGTGTGTTTGTGTGTGCATGCGTCTGTACGTGTGTGTGTGTGCGCGTACATGTGTGTGCGTGTGTACGTGTGTTTGTGTGTGTGCGTACGTGTGTGTGTGTGCGTGCCCGTTTGTGTTTGTGTGTGCATGCGTGTGTACGTGTGTGTGTGTACGTGTGTTTGTGTGTGTGTGCGCATGTGTGTGCGTGCCTGTGCGTGTGTGCGTGCGTACGCGTGTGTGTGTGTGTGTGTGTGTACGTGTGTTTGTGCGCACGTGTGTATGTGTGTGCGTGCCCGTGCGTGTGTTTAGGTGCTACACTATCTGGCGGTGCAGAAACCATCTGATTTGATGAGACATCTGCTCCCATGTGTCCTACAAGCTTCTATTCTGAAAATAAAGGATGAAGGTTTGTATGAAACTTTACACACGCGTTGATGTTTTGAGTGAACAGTAAATGATGTAAGAATGATGTATGACATAAACGTTTGTCCAGAGTCGACAGAAGACATCCCATCCGTGCGTAAAACACTCCAGCAGGTGACGTCTCAAGCCAGCAAACAGCTGCACCAGCCAAACCCTGACGTCAAGAAACTGGAGGTGATGTGTTCACAGTGATTGTTACTCTCAAGTACTCAAGTCTCCTGCGTGACGGTCATGTACTGTGTGTTCTCAGGAGGTTATAAATCAGTTGATGTCTCTGGAGGCCGTCATCGCTCGCGCTCGCTCGCTCAAGGCAAAGTTTGGCATCGGTGGTGCAGAGAAAGACGATTGTGAGGAGCTGGAGAGGTGAACGCTGTTATTCATCCTTTAATTGTGTCATTCTTCACCTGCAGCTCATTCAACTTCACTATTCCAGCCTCTTTTTAAATCCATAAAGATCTCATCAATTAATAACAGAGTCTGAGACACATTCTAGATTCAGATGGAGATCAGAGCTGTGTTTTGTTATTGATGATTGTAGCGTTTACACCAGCGGTTCCACGTTGGGCAGATATTTTTGTGTGATTCAGTTTGTGTTCTGTAACTTTGGCCCAAATCCAAAGATGATGTTCCCAGCGTCTCTCGTGTGTTGAACACGGCTGGATGTTCTCTTTTAAGTCCTGTGTTCGTCGAGGGGGGGTCCAGGAGAGCAGAAGTGCTGAATGGGGTTTGGATGACAGGGGCACAAGGGCATGTCAGGAAATTCTCCTGGTACTCGTTAGTTCCCAGGGGCCACGGCGGAGTCACAGCGAGCCGGTCAAGAGAGACATATCGGCTTCATTAAGACAAGACCCGGAGCTGCCCGCAGGAACACACACACAATGGAGTGAGTGTGTAGCAAAGCTCAGTCATTCTCTGTGTGTGTCACTCAGGTTCGTGAGCTGTCTGTTGGAGGAACCGGAGGTGTCTGTTAGCGGTGCAGGTCGGGGTCCTGCCGGAAACATCATCCATACGCTTTTCGTCAGTTCTCAGCGGGTAAATGCACCTCACACACCTCACACAGTGCTGCTGGATTCACAGCGTGTCATATCCACATGTGGTGGGAGTGTAACATCTCCCAGCATCCCTATGATGTAACGCCGGCATCTCTGTGTTAAATCCTTCAGCTGTGTGAGATGAGTGCATGACACTTTCAAACACACAACATGACGTCCCACAGCATGATTACATGAAATACAGGAGCTTGTTGTTGCTGTGAATAAAATGCATCAGATGTTTTATGTGACACGGATGGAATCAAACACGTTTATTTCAGCAGAAACATTTTCAGGTTTTGGTCTTTACACTGATCAAGATGAATCTGTTTGAAAATGCTGTTTTTGCATTGAAGTGTGGACTGAAAAAGTGAAGATATAGTGGAAAAGCATGACGTGTTGTTGTTTAGTCATGTGACTAAAGCCTCATACACACAGATAGGATCCATCGGTTTTCCATCAGTGTGAGTCATTTAGCAGACGCCTTTATCCAAAGCAACTTACAAGGAATTCAGGGAGCAATAAGCGATATATCATATAAGAGCAAAGAACATTGAAGAAGAACATTTGAAAATATAAATGCTGATATGGATGTGGCTTTAGATCTGTCTTATATTTGGTCTCAGTATCTACAGTTAAACACGCTGAGAATGTGTTGACATGTCTAATCTACATGTTGGTTTGTTCAGACGGCCGTTAGATTTGTTCAGAGACAAGTGAGGCTCTCACAAGTGTACATTGAGAACAGTTTGTGTGTCTGAACTCTCTCACACACACACATATAAACGTATGCGGTGTGTGTGTGTGTGTGTGTGTGTGTGAGAGGACTAAATTATAGCCTGTGTGTTGCCAGGCTGCAAATAGCAAGGCAATAATTATCCCAAGCATCTGAATGTAAATGATGTGAAATCAGGGTTTCAGATGAGGTGAGGACGACAGACAGACAGAACTTTTATTTGCTGTTATGTCTCTTTTTATAAGAATGATCTTTACAAGCAATAATGACATCATGAGGAGTTCTTATCCAGATCTTAATTTACTCCAGAGTTAATCAAGTAAAATAATTTGCACATCAAGCCTGTTTTTAGGACCTTGAAAGCCTTCGGTCCTTTTGTAATGTGTGTTGGTTTCTGTAATACATTATAATTTATCAACATAAATTAAATAAATATTACTGTAAAGTACAAATACTTTAGAAGTAAAGATGTAAAGAGTTTTCCTAACATTAAAGTCAAAAGTTGTGTTGTGCGTGCGTGCAAATCCAGAGGTTTGGTTGTAAAAACAGGCTTGATGATGATGTGATGTGGGACGAAGTGAAGCATGAAGCAGCATGATTTGATTTGGTCTTGTTTTATTTTTCTTCATATTTTTGTTTGTTTGTTGTTTCTCTCCTTGTGTGTTACTCTTGTCAAGTTGGCTGACTACAGTGATGAGGTAAAACACAGTACATCACACTGATTTACCCTCATCATCTTCATCTGACTCTACTTTCATTCATTCTTTCAAGTGTTTTCTGCTGGATGTGGAGGTTGGATATGCACTAGTGTTGTTCAGCAGTTGTAGACGTGACAGATTTGACTGAGGGATGAATGTAGTCAGATAAGAGCAGAATGTTGACTGTTCAATGATCACTTGAGATGTACGGCTGAGCTGTGTGTGTGTCAGTGGAGTCTGCAGGCTCAATAATCTCACTGAATGTGCTTCTGTTTCTCCCCAATACTCTGATAAAAGAACTGATGAGTCCTGTAAGTCCTTATTGTGCTGATGATGAATGTGCAGCGTTCATGTGTGTGTTTTTATTGTGAGGTGTGTGTGTAACTGTACTTTATGTGTTGGTGTGTGCAGGCCGCTCTGTTGGCTCCAATGGAAGATGAAAGCGTTGCAGTTCCAGATGACAGAAAAGCTCCTCTGGATTTTCCGCCTCCTGCCGGACGGGAAATTCTGCTTCGCACCCGCGTGCCACGCCCCGCCCCGTATTCCAAATCCCTGCCGCAGCGGCTCTTCTGCGTTCTCTTGCGGGAGGAGTTCCGGCTCGCTGGGGCGTTTTCCTCGGACACGTCTTTCTTCTGAAGCCATCTGATGGTCATCTGTCATTACTGAAGTCTTTTTAAGTGGCAGGTTAGTTCAGTGGGACACGTGTTGAAGTAAAAATTGCGTTACGGATGATTTCAAGCAGATCAAGTGTAATTGTTCAGGGTTCTCATCACTTCTGGCTGGATGTTAAAATGTTTTTTATCACACATGCTAATAATATAAATCCCCGCTGTGTGCTTGATGAGATATTCTGAGCAGAGATTTGCCTTAGGAAACTCACTATTATATGTAGAATGTCATAGATGTGTATTTGTGTACACACACACAATATTCATGTCCCGCTCATTCACCAGAGAAGCAGCTGCAGCTCCATCGTCCATCTGACTGTCACTACAAACGATTGGACTGTATTTACTGTACCGTCACCTCTGAGTCCAGTGATGATTCAAAATAAAGATTGTGTATCGTGTCCAATCATTCAAAATAATAAACAGAATGTTGTTCTTCATCTTCTGTTTTTATCATCATTAGTGGATTGTGTCGTTTGCAGTGTTTGAAGGCATTTCATTAACCCACGGAATCATGAAGATTGTTCCACAAGTGATTATGCAAGAATGTCATTAAAGAGTTAAAGGTCTTTTTCGTTTTTGCTCGAGGAGATGATAAATAATCCTCCAAATGTCAAGAATAATGACGTCTCTCAGTTTCTTTCCACTTAGCTCATCGCGTCTGCCAGCGGCTCCCCAAAAAACTTTATTTTATCGAGCGTAGATGACCGTCTTTTTTCCACAGTCGCAATGAAGAGCCAGCTTGAGATATCGTTGGCTTGGCACAGTGCGGTTCACAGCTTGATCGCTGTCTGCTGGTGCGTCCCAGCGCGTTTCCATAAACAGAGATACGGCTGTGAAGCGCTTTAACACTCGTGCGCTGCTTAAAGCTCCACGGAGCTGGTTGCCATGGTGACATTCAGCACCTCCTCCATCTCCAACCTTTCCCACTTCCCCACTTTTTTCATTTGGTGTTGGCACACACATGCGTGTTGAAGAGTGGTGTGGGCGGCGGGCCGTACGCGCACCCACCGGTCTCACCGGGAGGATGGACAGATTTTCACACACGTCTGTGGAGGATGGAGGTCTTGTTATTTTGAATTTCCTTTTCGAGGGCCAAACTGTGTCAAAAATCGAACGCGTAAAAAAAACAAGAGAAATTCACAAGTTCTAGCTTTGTTCCAGTTTGCGGGCCAAACAAGGCTGCGATGTTGCAATAACTTCAGAACAGCAGAGAAAAGCCATTTTTCACAAAGTTTTGCTCTACTTTAGGATGCCACCTCAAACTGTATTCCCCGCTCCCAGCAGCCCTCACAGAAGCATCATAAATCAAGTGTGGCATCTCTCAACTCAAACGCACGCTCTCAGAAAGACGGATGCGGGCTGTGTGCTTTTACCTCAACTCCTGCGGATAGAGTCACCGACAGGAAAGAGTTCTTCCGTCATGATCTGATTTGTAAAAATCATTTCTACCAGAAGTCTTCGGTCCTGCAGAGTTGAAGCAGATCATGATGATGTTCAGGATCACTTGCAGTGTTTGTGGCGTCTGAATTCAAACTCTGATCTCAAAGGTTTCATCACTGAAGCGCTCGAGGTGTTTCACGTGCTGTTTGGTCACCAGCTGTTGTGTTTTTTTCTCATGTCATCCAACAAACATTTCAGCTCAAACTTCATTGTGACAGCGATTCAAACTGGCGGAGATTATTTGCTGTCGTGCTTTCTGAACATACTTAAGGAAAATTCTGTGATATAAGTCAAAATGGCTGGTGATTGTAATGATTTCAGGATGACTTGTTTGGAAAGTGTTCGTAGAGCGAGTGTTAGGTCAACACTGGCCTCAAAATATGTTTGTGCGTGTGGGAAGTGCTATATAAGATGATCTAAATCTGGTTTTGTGGCTCATATACAAACTCCCACATGCTGTACATTGCATAAGCTTCTGTTTCAAACCAAAGCACAAACTCTGACAAAATTGTAGCTGAAAGCGTTTGGTCTTAACCCTCTATTAGTGTTGGAGTATTACCAGTGAAGGGTCTAACTCTTTGACCTAATTTGAAGATGTCACACAGCTGGTGACGGTGCCATTGACTCTTAAATGAATTCTGTGAGAGCCAGACACAGAGATTAGTGTCAGGATTAAATGATTTCTGAATAGGAGCAGATAGGACTGTGTAGGTGGTCTTTGCTTCAGTTCGAACACCTTAAGCCAATTAAGAGACCTTGTGTTGCGTACAGCTTAGATTTTCATTATGCAGCCGGAGGAGAAATGCCGTTACACATCCCAGAGTTCTCCGTGACGGACTGGCCTTCATGAGCTCTCGTCAGATACCCGTCAAAAGCAGAATTAAGAGCAGGCGTGGGCTCATCCAAACATTGATGGAGGGAAGGTAACGGATCCCAGCCCATCTCTTGGAAGCTCTGACGCTTTTGTGATGTTCAATTTAAAACGTGAAAGACCTGTAACAGAACGTGGGACACAGGAGGATGTGTTTCAGTTTCTGTGCTTCTCTGTGATGTTTTATTTCATTGGTGTCCTCTAATAACCCCTCCAACTGACACATGATGTATTAAGTTTGATGATTTCAGATGAAATGTGATGTGATATCATCAGGTGTTCAGGAGAGTTTCCTGCTGTGAGATGATGTTGAAGAATCTACACAAAAGCGACTGGCATTTTAAATCCGTGTTGTGACCCAGTGGGTCAGTTCGCCTCTTTAGACGAAGACGCCCGGGAGAAACTGAGCCGCACATATTGATCCCTCTTTTGCTTTCAGAGCTTGTAATTAGTTGCACTTTTCCGTAGAACACAGAAAGGCCACCAAAGACCGTAAGAGCTTACAAGCATCAACGATTTCTCTCGCGTGACCCGCCACCTTGTGCCCCCTCACCTCACCCACCCTAGCGCAAAGCCAGCGCGTTTCACAGGGATTCACATGAAGACAATATGACAGTCCAGCTCTTTCCACAGAACTTCACTAACCATTGATTTCATGTCTTTGGAGAGCTCTGCAGCTAAATGCCAAACTGAGACCCCTTTACCATCTCCTATCCCATAAAACACCTCCATCCACACAAACTCTACTCTTGTGTCTTAGTACTCGACTCTCTTCGCTCTTCTTCATCAGCATCTTGGCATTGTTGTGGTATCCGGGGGGAACACATCCCACGCAGCTCAAAATCGTTTATCTTCTTGCAACACAAAGCAGCAGATAGCAGGAGAGGAGACGCTGTGCTGCCCACCACACCCCCCTCATCAGTGTATGAGTCTCTCTCTGCATGGGTTCTCCGGGATGTGGGAACATTTGATCATGCAGCTTTTTGTTGTTTATTTTATACACATCATGTCCTGCTCTGTTTTGCCCTCGCACACATTTAGTCTTTGTTGTTTCTTCTCAGATTAGTATTTGTGAAATCATTTTCGGCTGGACCTCGCTGAGCTCATCGTGGTGCCCAAGACAACATTCACAAGCCATTGAAGTTCATGTGTCAGAGGAACATTCACCCAAGCAGCCGAATCACTGACGTCTCAGGATTCACACTCTGTGCTGGAGTCTGATCAACCTGGAGTCTATAGCTTTCCTGTAGCTCAGTGGTAAGATAATTGTGTTAACAACGCAAGGTTGTGGGTTTGATCCCAGTGGATTGCAGATACCTATGTATAAATGTATAGGATAATGCAATGTAAGTCGCTTTGGATAAAAGGGTCTGCCAAATGGGTTAATGTAAATGATCAGTCCCATCTCTGTGCTGGAGTCTGATCAGTCCAATCTCTGTGCTGGAATCTGATCAGTCCCTTCTCTGTGCTGGAATCTGATCAGTCCCATCTCTGTGCTGGAATCTGATCAGTCTCATCTCTGTGCTGGAATCTGATCAGTCCCATCTCTGTGCTGGAGTCTGATCAGTCCCATCTCTGTGCTGGAATCTGATCAGTCCCATCTCTGTGCTGGAATCTGATCAGTCCCATCTCTGTGCTGGAATCTGATCAGTCCCATCTCTGTGCTGGAATCTGATCAGTCCCATCTCTGTGCTGGAGTCTGATCAGTCCCATCTCTGTGCTGGAGTCTGATCAGTCCAATCTCGGTGCTGGAATCTGATCAGTCCCATCTCTGTGCTGGAGTCTGATCAGTCCCATCTCTGTGCTGGAATCTGATCAGTCCCATCTCTGTGCTGGAGTCTGATCAGTCCCATCTCTGTGCTGGAATCTGATCAGTCCCATCTCTGTGCTGGAATCTGATCAGTCCCATCTCTGTGCTGGAGTCTGATCAGTCCCATCTCTGTGCTGGAATCTGATCAGTCCCATCTCTGTGCTGGAGTCTGATCAGTCCCATCTCTGTGCTGGAGTCTGATCAGTCCCATCTCTGTGCTGGAGTCTGATCAGTCCCATCTCTGTGCTGGAATCTGATCAGTCCCATCTCTGTGCTGGAATCTGATCAGTCCCATCTCTGTGCTGGAATCTGATCAGTCCCATCTCTGTGCTGGAATCTGATCAGTCCCATCTCTGTGCTGGAGGTGCTGGAGTCTGATCAGTCCCATCTCTGTGCTGGAATCTGATCAGTCCCATCTCTGTGCTGGAGTCTGATTGCTGGAATCTGATCAGTCCCATCTCTGTGCTGGAGTCTGATCAGTCCCATCTCTGTGCTGGAATCTGATCAGTCCCATCTCTGTGCTGGAGTCTGATCAGTCCCATCTCTGTGCTGGAATCTGATCAGTCCCATCTCTGTGCTGGAATCTGATCAGTCCCATCTCTGTGCTGGAGTCTGATCAGTCCCATCTCTGTGCTGGAATCTGATCAGTCCCATCTCTGTGCTGGAGTCTGATCAGTCCCATCTCTGTGCTGGAGTCTGATCAGTCCCATCTCTGTGCTGGAGTCTGATCAGTCCCATCTCTGTGCTGGAATCTGATCAGTCCCATCTCTGTGCTGGAATCTGATCAGTCCCATCTCTGTGCTGGAGTCTGATCAGTCCCATCTCTGTGCTGGAATCTGATCAGTCCCATCTCTGTGCTGGAATCTGATCAGTCCCATCTCTGTGCTGGAGTCTGATCAGTCCCATCTCTGTGCTGGAGTCTGATCAGTCCCATCTCTGTGCTGGAGTCTGATCAGTCCCATCTCTGTGCTGGAATCTGATCAGTCCCATCTCTGTGCTGGAATCTGATCAGTCCCATCTCTGTGCTGGAGTCTGATCAGTCCCATCTCTGTGCTGGAGTCTGATCAGTCCCATCTCTGTGCTGGAATCTGATCAGTCCCATCTCTGTGCTGGAATCTGATCAGTCCCATCTCTGTGCTGGAGTCTGATCAGTCCCATCTCTGTGCTGGAGTCTGATCAGTCCCATCTCTGTGCTGGAATCTGATCAGTCCCATCTCTGTGCTGGAATCTGATCAGTCCCATCTCTGTGCTGATGTGATCGTCCAGTAATGAAGCCATCTGACCTGCACTTTATCTTCAAGAGTTTCAGCACTTTAACAAAAACAAAATCACTATTGGAGGGTCAGATGTTTGTCTGTAAAAATGCAAAATCTGTATTAATATCTAAAACTGAAAAAAAGATTATTTTAGATCATATTTTGTAATGTTGTTGGAGATGCACAAAAGGCCTGACAAAGCTTTTTGAAAAGAATCAAACTGTTTTCATGTGATTTAGAGTGCAGTGTGAAGAAGTAGCTGTGTGTAAAATGAAGACAACCAGCCCTGGATGTAGGTGATGATGGTGTGAACTATCTATGCTTGTGTGTGTGTGTGTGTATAACAGATGAGATGTGTAAATTGATTTGAGCTGCAGAGAGACATCACACACACACGTTTCTCTTCAGGATTGTCTGTGACAGCAGCTTCTCTCTGGGAATCTCGGCTCATTTGCTGAAGTCAATGATAGAAATCATTACGTGTATTTATAGATGTGCTGCATCTGTGCTCCTGTTGACCGATAAGAAACGTGAAAGAATGAATTGAATCTAAAATGAGATCATCTGTGTTTTTATTCCATTAGAGGCTCTTCAGGGTCAGACTGTGTGTGTGAAATATTTTGTGTTAAAAGAGTTCAAATATTTCTTTGTGTTTAAGTGCATTGCAGTTTGTGAGCATGCAGAATGAGTCTATTTTCATTGCGGAGGGTTTTTCATCCAGACGTGCGTTCACCCATAAACAGTACGGCTCTGATGCCCAAGGTTCTAGTGAAGCATCAAACCGTGCGGCTCTGTTTCCTCCTCCACGGTTTGAAGCGCTTTATCCACCCACCATCCATCCGCTTTTGACTCGGCCCGGGAGAATTACGGCCTTCTTCAGAGGAGCGGATCCCAGCGAGTGGGAAGTGAAGTCAGCAGCGAGCCCTCTAATGACACACAGACACCCACACACACGTCCACAAGCCCGTTTATCCTCGCTGAAGAACAACCGCTGCACGTTCTGTTGCAGACCAATGACCCGTCCATGCCCATCTCTGAGTCTGTGTGTGTGCTGTCAGGTCCAGCAGATGATGAGTGAATGATGTTTAAGATGTAAATGTTGTGTTTCCAGTTTGACACTTAACAGGGTTTAACCACTGAGCTTTTTTGTGTATCCGGGGGACTCTACTAGTCTGATATAGTCGTACAATCTGAACACCTCCACAAAGAATCAAACTACACCGAACAAATGTGTGGGCAAAAACACTGTCTCCCATAGAAACAAATGCACAAAACGGCTTATTATAGAAACTAATCCATCAGTAACACACGTCTCGATCTGTGTTTGAAGTCTCATAAAAACACGAAAGAGGGAAGAGTCATTGGGCTTTACGTTTGCTTTTTAAGAGAAAATCTAAACCTTTTGTGCGGCGTGACGTGAGATGTTCACCCCTCAGTGAAGGAAGAAAATGAAAGAATGTTTGCACATGTCAGAAACGTGTTGCTGGAGAACTGAATTCCATCTCTCGTGACTTTCAAATGTTTTGCATTGGAGGAGGCTGGTCTGAAATGATGTGATTGCTTTCATCAACTATAAGTTCTCAAGAGGCAAGATTATGTAACAATGAACATTTATTTAGACATTCAATTCAATTTTATTTATATAGCGCTTTTCACAATTTGTAAAGGAGCTTTACAGGGGAAAAACTAAACAAAAAATAACTAAAAAGGGTCAAACACGCTACATGGTGTTTTATATAATAAATTCAATTATTCTAGTAAATAATATCTAATGTCAGCATCTCCTGGTGGTTTATTTAACATATTTTGCACAGACATCTGATCAGTGATAGGTTACAGATTAGCAGCATATATATGAATTTTTGGCATAGGCCCCGTCCATGGCTCACATCAAGAGGGTCATGAAATCCTGCACTTCTTGCCTGGAGATGAAGGCAGCCAACCGCTCTGGTGTTAACTGACCTGGTGTTAACCGACTTTGTGTTAACCGACTTTGTGTTAACCGACCTGGTGTTAACCGCTCTGGTGTTAACTGACCTGGTGTTAACCGACCTGGTGTTAACCGCTCTGGTGTTAACCGCTCTGGTGTTAACTGACCTGGTGTTAACCGACTTTGTGTTAACCGACTTTGTGTTAACCGACCTGGTGTTAACCGCTCTGGTGTTAACTGACCTGGTGTTAACCAACCTGGTGTTAACCACTCTGGTGTTAACCGCTCTGGTGTTAACTGACCTGGTGTTAACCGACCTGGTGGTGGTGGTGAGGATGGGGCTGAAATCACGAGGCTTCAACAGTGAACTCAGACAGAGGGAAAGTGACGATCTTATATACTACAGATGTTTAAGTGATGATTGGTTAGGTCTGTGTGTCATAGGTGGCGTGATATGGAGTCTTCCAGGCAGAACTTGCGCTGAAGCTTACATTTCCTGATGTGTTTTGTGTATCCGGGGCCGTTCTCTCCTCGCTGCAGAAATGCTTATAATTGTCTTTCCATCCCACAAGTTTGTTTCTCTAAAGGCTATTGACCATTATGGATTTTCTAAAATGTCATCTTAGTTTGAGCTCCCTGAAGCCCAAATCTCCTGACTTCTCACTGTGTTATTATATGTGGAAGTGAATGGACAGAGAGAGAGATTGTAGAATACATCTTGCTGACTGTAGCTAAAGAATTATGATCTGATGTTATGAACCTTCAACGAACACTCAATGAGACAGAAGTTAAAACTATGATCACTCACAGACTCAAAGAACAAAAATTGTCTTTTAAATTAAACTGAATTAAACTGAAAAACAAATGTGAAGAAATAGCACAGCTGAACGGCTGTAAATGAGAGGGGAGTGGATTTATACCAAATGAAAAGAGAGGATTCTTGCTAAATGGAATGCAGAACAATAATCGTTTTCCTCCATTATTTTGTTTTTGTCATTGTTGAAGGCCAAAACTGACCATTACGATTCATTTTTGATTAATTACATAGAGACCTACCGTACGCACCCTGATACATGATCCCATAGGAGTCTTTACTTTAGATGAAATGGCCCAGATTCAGTGAGGGACTCAAGTTGGGGACATTTTTTATATTTTAACCCATAGGTGCAGAAAATGCCCATTAATGAATGTTTGAAATGTGCGTATATAAATAAACTTGTTAATAATAAACTCTGTGTTTTGCTCCCTGAAGTACACACATCATCTGTAGTGTTTCAGTACTGACACGTGTTTAAACTGCATGTTTGAGGATCCTCAATGTCATTTGTCTGAATGAAGGAACCGGTTCGGGACAGACGCACCTTCAAGCTCAAGCGGTCATATTCATATGAGAAAGACATTATTCATATTCCTCCAGGTGACTTTGGTGTGAATGTTAAAGCGCTGAGCGGGTGTCCTGTGACCCAGTTCATGGTGAGCAGTGGAAACTCATGACTGAAAGATGCTTTGTCTTAATGTTTATTACAAACAGCGTTTGTTGGTTTCTACAGATGGTTGTGACCCGGCGGGTGCTGTTGAGTGTCGTGTACACATTAAATGTTAAAGCAAAGGTTTAGACGACTGAAGATGACAGCTCTTCTCTTATTCTGATGGATCTCAATCACACAAACAATTGGAATAGTCTGTACAATAAAACCCTATATTTTTCTAATACAGATGAATCGTGTTTTGGTGTTCTGTGACTCCGAAGAAACTTTAGGAAGTGAAACTTTTTGTGTCGGTCGTCTGAGGAGAATCTGTAGAGCGAGCGTGTCATCACGAGAGCTGTCAACACACATTCACACACAACTCTGAGACCGCGTCAGCCGCACCGACTCCAACGCTGTGATTGACACCAAACCCGCCGCTGTTGTCTCTGCACAGGTTAAAAATATAATGCGGTGACAGTGTCGCCACGGCGATAAGGGCCGTCCAATCAGATGTGTCGCAGCTGGCAGGTTGTTAAAGAACAGGCGGGTTTGCTGTGCTGCCATTGTCACATTTCTTTTCTCCGCGCTGTACAGCAGCCAAAAGTTTTCGGACTCTTTTCTTTAATTGTTAAACTCAACAACCGGGAGTCCATGTGCTCTTGAAATCCTTCAGAGAAACAATCATCTCAGTTGGTCAAAGGTTTGTTGAATGTAAATGTGTCAGCAGCATCAGATCTCAGATCAGTCTCTCTGAGTTTTGAAGGCGTCATTTCTGAAACCCATCTGAACATTCACAGGTCAGAAGTCAAACATTCAAGAGATGAAGCTTTTTCAGCGGACCACAAAGAGAAAATGTTTTCTGTTTCGACCTCTGATAATATAAACTCACAGCCACGAGAAGTTATTCAGATTTACTTCCACACTCACTAGGTCTAACTCGGTAAGTGATCCTCTAAACTTTTCATGGTTTGATATTTTGCGGCAAACTCTGGAGTTAAATGAAGGTCTAAATGTGGCATAAATCACAGGCAAATATCTTGAGATGACTCATAATGGAATGTCATTATTAATGAAGCTGATGTAGTCATGAAGATCATGTGACCCGGCCAGATGAATGACGTGAGGTTTTGACCTGATGGAGTTGCCCGTGGCAACGGTTGCATAGCGATGATTTCAGATAGCGATAGATGTTAGGTGAGATGTTTTCGCAAAATCGATCGTCGGGAAACTGAGGCAAATAGACAATTGTATTACCATGGAGATGTAGTCTAACTTTCGAGACCTTTCCTCATTCATCTGTCACATGTTGTCATGATGGTCATATTAAAGATGATTAACTCCTGATGTGAGGCGGTCAGCATCAATGACACTTTACATGCGGAAGAGACCTCGGTGGACTGAGAGCAGACACCAGTGAGACTCATGGAGATGATGGAGTTCTCTCAGATTGGAAGTGTGATGGCTGCTTGTATTTATAGCATCTTTTAATTGGAGGTGAGGAATGTGAGCGTGTGACAGTGTTCGTGAGGGAGGTGAGATTGCACACGCAGCACTACACACATCTTTTTCTTTCTTTTCCCTCCTGCTTTTTTCTCACACCTTCCATTAACAGCATGTCGAGGAGATGACTTTCCAGAAGTTGAGGAAAGTGGCTACATGCAGGATTTCATAAAAGAAATCTCATTTTCATTTGATTTGAAGGCCGGACTGCTTCGTCTTTTCTTACCTTTTGACGATAATTTGATGATAGAAGTAAAGGTACTTAGTAGATCTTATGAAAAGAAAGGACTAAAGTATACTTAATATTATTATGTTACTGTTTTTAACTGAAAATAAACTTAAAAATCTTGGGAATCATTTTTTTAAAGATTTTCTTTATTTTGTTTAAGTAATTTTAATTGAACCAACGATTAAGTAAATCCAACAAAATTTTATTTTGGTCCTCTCTCGTCAACAGTCCTGCCGGTCGTCCTTTTAAGCTCCCGATCTCCTCCGTAAGATATGCTGGACCGGTGGGCGCACAGCTGATTGCAACTAACACTCACGCCACCGGCCCTCGTCCCGCATTCCTCACCACAGTCAAATTAAGTTTAGTAATTTATTTTGTGTTGAGACAACTCCTTCGGTAGTTGATCTGTAGTTCCCAGCATGCTTTGCATCTGACTGCATTAGGAGACTCATTTTCAAGATTAATTGAGCAATAAGCCCCAAGAAGCGGTGGGATACAGTGCATTTTATAACAGTTGTGACACGACGTGAAGCGCGTCATAAAAATCCTCTCAGCTGTTATATAATGCACTGTAACACACTGCTTCTTGGGCTTTATTGCTTTTATAAAATGGTTATTCCATATGCATGGCTTCATAAAGTAAAATAAATAAAATGATATTTAGGCTATTTAATGCGGTCAGCTGTTATAAATCAGGGTATTTTATAACAGCTTAGAACTCGGCTCAGCCAATCAGAATCAAGGACCAGATCTGACCCTTTTATAAATGTCATTTTAAGTGTTTTTCAGTAAAAAGAAAGACTTCGTGTTTTTTGTTGAGTTAGGGTATTATTTTTAAGTTTGGGTTTTAAAGTTGTTCAGAAGAGCAGTGCTTGTGTCAAGGCCGAGGGAGGCACAATATTGGTCATTGAGCAGTAACCGTGCTAATGCCAGAACAGAGACCACCAGTCTCTTCTTACTTGACCATCTATTTTCTAACTAAAAATTGTTATATTTCAATATGAAAGTAAGTGATCCGAGAAGTTTGAGTTAGACATATGACTTGTTTAGGGTAATTTTGTTCGCTTACTTTAAGTTAAATTTACTTGAAATTTTAACAAAAACTAAATGTATTTAATAAATATAATTTTTTTTATTGAATAATTTTGAATAATTTGATTCTGGTTAGTAAGTTGTACTTGAATTATAACAGCAAATTTGACTTAAAACTATGATTTTTTTCAGTGTACAGCTAACAGTGAAGAAGAACGCTCGATGATCCCGACTCCCTCTTCTTACCCTATATAGGGATCTTGTTATTGGTTCACTTCTCTCACCTGGGTTTGCTCATTGTTTTCTCTCTCTCCCCTCCTGTTCTTGGTTTGTGTTCTGATTTTCTGCCTTTTATATTACTTGTGTTTCTCTTGTCCTGTGTCAGACGGTTGTAAGGCAGCACCTACCATAACCACTAGGTTCCCCTCGAGAGCTACGTCTCCCCCCTGGGGGCTCAGGTGTCCCGGGGTGGTTCATCTCTCTCCCTGAGTGGATCTATTCGCCAGAGGGCTTTCATACCGGCCAGCACTGAACTCTCTGGGCCGCTGCCTCACCACTGCTCTCTCTCCCTCCTGCCGTCTTTTGCTCCATCCTGAACTGTGTTATGCTTTGGTTTGCCTTTTATTCTTGCATGCTGTCTAATAAATTCTGTTCCCCGCAATTGAATCCAGACCCCTTTCATGACAGAATCTAAACACTATTTATAAATTCTACGAATCAAATTGAATCACTGTTATATTTGTGTTCAGCCACTTATGTTTGACTTTTTCGTTATTCTTGAAACCAGCTCTGAGAGAGAAGAGACAGAAGGGATGAGATGAGACTGATTAGATTAGATTCAACTTTATTGTCATTCATTACACATATACAAGTACAGTGTAACGAAATGTAGTTTAGGTCTAACCAGAAGTGCAATTAGCAAGTGATCTTTGTTGAGGTTCATTTACTCCTCTCAGCTTTAGCTGCGTTACCTGTTTTCTCCATGTTTCTTTCTCTCTCATCCGGCGTCCGCTCATATAAAGGGAAGTGCAGTTAATGACAACATGAACCACATTCTACTTATGTTGCAGATGCAGAACTTTCCCCAAGATGGCCGTCTGCAAGCGTTGGCTGACTCGGTCACGTGGCTTCTCCAATTATAGAAGCATTGTGACAAGATGGAAACTCTTCCCTGCGATGCTATAAATCAAAGCACCGTGGCTCATTTTCAAGGTGAGGAGCCAGTAATGTGAAGGAAGAGTCAGGAATTTGTGTCTAGTAAAATGGGAATTGGGGCATAGACATCAGAGGAGGACGATTTGTGCTGGAACTTCTCTGGAGTCATAAAGTGCTGTGAAGTGCTGCACATTATTTCATTGTGAACTTTAATGTTGATGACAGAACGGTGCACATTATTACACCAAAGAAAGAGGCAGAGGAACGTAATGCAGTTTACTTCAGTGTCTTTACGCCAATAAATGATGCAGAAGAAATGTATTTTCATTTACATCACACACACAGACATGTGTAAGAGTATGTGTGTGCTTTGGCCTTGATATCGGTGCTTCAATACATCGCCTTTCCATTCATTCTATACTTAATATTGAAAAAAGAAGATATTGAAGATAAACAAAAGCAACATTGATTTGCTCTATAAAACCACAAAATCTATGTGAGGTGAAATCACTTTAGCGGCTTCAGTAGTGTGAAGAATTTACATTGTGTGTTAAAGCAACACTCGTGCTAATTAAACGCACACACATCAGGTCATAAATATAGTGTTTGTGTGTGTGTGTGCATTGTCAGTGTGACAGCAGTATTGCTCAGGGTCCGTGTACCGTGGCTCATTACCATCCGTGTGCTCAGGAACAATGCGCTCATGCCCTGGAGCAGCGGCCTACTCACATGCCAGACAGCCACAGGAATAAATCACAGCAGAAAGTCTTCATATTCAATATCCAACCTTTCCTAAATACACACCTCCCACTTTCAGTTCTTTCTTTTTTTTCAATAAACAAAACGCTGCCGTTTTGCCAGGAGAAGCCTGAGCAGAAGTCCAGAAGAACGTGCAGAAATCCAGACGGGAGCGTTTGAGATTGGCTGTGTTTAGACGCTCGTGCAGATGGTATGTTGGGCCACATTCATTAAGTGTCGTCTAGTAAGAGAAGAAAATGAAAAGTGGTGAAGAAAGATATTGTGATTAATGGACACAGAGGTTTCCGACAGGACTTCAATGCTTGGGATCCTATTTGCAGTTCCGGCTCTGCTGAGGAATGAAGCAGAAAGTGTGATAAAATGATAATTAGTGTTAATCGGATACCATCGCCTAGCAACAGACCATAGGCTGTAATAATGGAGTAATGGCTTCTATTTCTGGCCCGTATGTCTTTCCAAACCGTAACGCCTATTTTTCTTTCTACAATGAAGAGAGAGAGAGAATTTGCTGGCACATGAATCTAATGGGCAGATGATTCCTCATACACAATCCCATGTCTCTTATTCACACGGCCGTTTGAACTTTTACAACACTGAACAAACATCACGCTCGTGTAACTTGCCTGTCAATGGAAACAGGTGTATCGCTTTTCATGCGATTCATTCTGTTTCAATGCACATTATCATTTCAAAGGCTGTGATTGTGCTAAAGCTTTGTGATGTTTCATAACATGCGTTCACATCACAAACCTTAAGTAAGACAAACCTTAAATTAGACAAACTTGTCCTATAACCAATGGTTTTGGAGAATATTTCCCTTTTGCTTGTGCATGCATGTGTAGACTAAAATAGCGTTGCATGTGAGTGAAGGTAAATCTGAGACTCTACTGCATCTGCATTTTTCATGTGTTGTCATTCGAATCATTATTTAATAGTCTTAATGCTTTTAATGAAATCACGAATGCTGAATATCATTCATGTCAGAGCACAAGAGCACCTTTGATTTTTGCCATCTGCTCTTTTTGTAATGAGAACGACGACGCTCTCTCCACTTCACCCTGTTTTGCATTGCGTGCTTTGTGTCAGATGTTGTTGGACAGGAACACAATGGTGGTGGGGTTTGAGAGGTGTCGTGGGTGGACGCGTGTGGGTGAGATCTGGTGGGTGGCAGCGAATGAGCTTTTCAACTCAATGCTGTTTTGATTCCCTTTGAGTGCCGATGGGGGAAAACACACAGTTCTGGGGTTACAGCTGATGAACGCAGCATCAAACAGCGCCTCAGTGAAGTTCATTACAGCTCGTTGCACACTGGGGGTGATTAGCAGTTTTAATAACTCACAATTACTGCAGACTTGCTTTAGTGTCTTACAGACGCTCGTGCTGAAACAGAGACAGGAGATCTCGCTCTTTGAACCACCGTCAGGACAAACTGTTCAGGGCTCATGTGATATTTGTGACTTTAATAACCCTTAAAGCTTGTTGGGATTAAAATAGTGGTGGGTCAAGTTATTTTTCACGAAGCACTTTAAATCAATGTATTAGTAATTTGCTTTTACTGTCTGTAGTAAATATAACATCATTCCCACAGGTATATATACACACATGTGCAGATTCTGATTGACAGAATCTCTAATTCATGAGTAAATGTGAAGTCACATGACAGAGAACAGTATTGTGTTTCATTCAGCAGAGGAGAGATTTATCATAATAAACACATGAATTTAATATCATTCTTCTTCTGGTTAAAGGTTAATAATCTAACATGAAGCTCAGGATGGTTATAAATATCTGTGTTTGGTGAGAAGATTTATTGAGACGTTACCATGGCAGCGACAGACAGGTCAACTCTACATCCTGAAACTTGCTCACAGTAACAAATGCTTGAATTTTATCTTCAGATTCAAGCGTCGAGTCCTAACTTGATTCCTCAATTTAATTAAGGCTTAATTTTGCATCTTTTATCATTGAAATGACAGCAGATGGTTTTATTGCACATTGGATCTGCTTTATTACTTGAGCTATCGCTCATATAACAGTAATTATTGAGGAAAAACGTGTCCTTCACTTTCGTTTCTTTTTTAAGATGTATTTTTGCCGTTTTTGCCTTTATTTGTGCAGATTAGTGAGAGAGATGACAGAACACAAGTGGGAGGGTCAGGAAAGGACCACGAGACGGGAATTGAACCCAGGTCGCCCGATGCACAACCACACTATGTGTTGGAGCACTGGCCACGAGGCTATCGGCTCTGACATCCTTCCTTTTCTTAGTGATACATCAACAGTAAAATCAGACCAAAAAACAATAGAAATAGTCTTACAAAACTCCTTAGCAGCCACAAATCAATTCCCTAGTAACAAGCCTTTGGAAACATAAAAAATATCCAAACGTTCCAAACATTATTCCTGAATGTGTTTTACTAAGCGCTGTGTTTAGATAAAGAAATGAAAGAGCAGCAGTGATGTGTTTGTTGAACTCTCTTCAGGTCAAAGGTCACATGAAGTGCTGTCTGTCATCCGGTCCCAGATGCCCACAGATGATAGATGTTGCGGACTCAGCGCTCGGCCGTGGACACACAAAGACGTCTCCAGGTGAGAACCGATACTGCGGTCAGCAGATGCTGCGGAGAATTCTGCTTAATAATAGAGAATGTTGAACATAAGCAGAAAATCCTGCACACCATCACCAGAGAAATAAGAAAAGTTGTGAGATGAGCTTGTGAAGTCGCCGTGAGAGAAGGAATTCAGCATCTTACAGAACCGTCTATAACGGTGAATTTCATGTGTTTGGACAATATTTTTCATGTTCATGTTAGCGGAGGAACACGTTCAGTTATACAGTCATGACAAACTCTGCTCATACTCTGATCACTTTACACTTTATTCATTACATTTCTAAACTTTGAAGTATTTTGATGTGACATCAGGAAAAACATCACACAAAACTGTTCAATTGTTGTTTTTAGTTTGTCACTTTTTGTCAATCGTCATTTTTGTTATCTTCAGTTTATGATTTAGAAATGTATTTCATATGCTGGCTTGTGGAATATGAAGCTGAAACTCTGCTTAGGTGTGGTGAAAAAGTGATTGTGTAATTTTGTGCATTTTACTTTGTCAATTGAACATGTGATTACATGTTTGAAAAAACAGACTTTTGGATGATCTGCTTTGAGTTTTGTACTAACAGTTGTGAGATTGTACCACATACTTGCGGAAATAGTACCAAAGCGAATAAAAAAAACTGTAACAGTCTTCTTAGAAGGCTCATTAGACAACATGTTTCTGTGCCTTTAGGATTGATAATAACGCCTTCAAACCTCTTAACGTGAGGGAGATCATTCTTGTCTCTGTCTGCCCGCTCCACATCAGATAATAGCACATCAGGATTTAATTGTCTGTTTGTGCATGCGCGTGTGTGTGTGTGTGTGTGTGTGTACAAGCATACAGAATAAATGTCAGCACAGTACAGAAGCAACTCATTCATTACTGAATGTCTCTCGTTGTCTCTTCAGCTCAGTTTAAACAAACACAGGCATAATTGAGTCGTGTTGTTGATAGTGATGATGAAATAGTTCTTTTGGGGAGAATAAGCCAGCTAGAGGAGAAGAACTGTGTGTTATGACTGTAATGGTGAGGTGATCTCTGGATGGTGGAGGTTTTATTTTTCACAGCTCACAGTTTAATTGGTTTGATTTGTTCTTGAACGCTGACAGTAAAATGACAAACATTTGAAACTGTCCACACATTTCATGATGTAACATAGAAGATGTTTCCACTCTTATCTCTTATCACAAGTGAAACTCTTTAGACTGCACGTGTTCATGACAGATATCATGATGTCATTTCCTTCAGCTTACAGAAGACAGCCTCAGGTCATGATTAATATTAGTAAATGTGGAATCAGGCCGCTCATTGAGGAGAGGTCTGATAAAGCACTAGCCTCGACTACCTTATTGCTATTATTATACCACACAATACAAATATAAACGGCAAAACATACATATATGTAAAATTACTATAAACCTGCGCCGTAATCGCCCACATCCATATTATATAGTAGGCAAGAATAAGTATGAGTCATGAATAATAGGTCCGAAACCTCAGTTTCCAAAGAAAGTAGGCAAGAAACACCCAGATGGTCTACTGCTTCTGCTGAGATTTGTAAGTGAGCATTGGATGGACATTACTTTCCTTCTTAAAAAAAAAAAAAAAAAAAAAAACATTACTAACCTCACTATTCTTAGCTTTTATACTGTGATAGGCTTTAATGGACTAGTTTGATGCACTTATGTATTTTCGTTGCCTATGTTGTTATAATTGCTTCCAATGTTTCCTCATCTGTAAGTCGCTTTGGATAAAAGCGTCTGCTAAATGACTAAATGTAAATGTAATGTAAATTACTGTATCCCATGATGCCACGGGAGCAACGGTCAAACTTCAGAAGTTAACCAAATATAAATAGCAGAAAACTTTAAGGTGGATATCAGTTTTCATATGTACGACCAATAAAAGAATTACTAGTGACTCAATTGTTTTTACCAACACAAACATACAGATCGTTGTTAATATGTCATAGGTCAAAGAGCATTCGGGTCACATGACAATAAAAGATGGATGGTATTCATACTACTCCCACTGATACTGCAGGTCATAGGTACTCAGTATGTACTGACACAGCTTCATTCCACTGGAAGAATAATAGTGCCAATAGTTTGGTTTATGATGCTAACGGAGGACAGTGATACACAGAAGGTGAATTATAAGTGTTTTTTAACCTTGAAGATCTCCTCACAGATGTTCCTGTCATGATGATTCAGAAGTGTCTTCATTCATGTCTGATGTTTCTGCTGAATGTTTGTTTTTCTGTGTCTTTCAGATTTGAAATTTCATATTCTTTATTGTCATTGTATGGATCACCTACATTTCTGGTGCACTTTTTTGTCAAAATAAGGATTTAAATAATAAGTACAATCTAGAGGAAAGAAGAAACTATTGAATAACCATAAGTACAATAATACAAATATAAAGTGGCTAAAGTAAACTGTAAAAAACAATTTCACATAAATTGGTCTATTTAGGTATATGTAGATATTGCACTTTGTTGTACCTTATGATGAGTTATTGCACATAAAGACATTCATCAGACATCTGAAATGAGGTGAACTGAGCACATGTTGACTTGTCTGTGGTCCAGAAGAAATCCAGTCCATTCAGATTTGATGCTGCAGGACACAAAGTTCACACCCGCCGGTGAAGATGCTGTTTTATTTGGTACAGTATGACTGTGGGTGGTTTCTCTTGTGCTGTAATTCAAGCTGAAGGTTTTATTGGCTCAGCCCTTTTCATTCTAATCGTAGAGACGCGGTCGTTTTTGTACCTTTATAATTCAGGAGCAGAAAACCGTTCTCCAGCGCCAGCGCTCTTCTCTTCTTTTTAATTGCTCAGATTCTTTGTCCCCGTTGGACGATTGGCAGACAATGGGTGAGTCTCAGACCGCTCTCTCCGAGCATTAATCATGGCTGTCTGGAGGAAAAGACGCATCTGGGGTCGGTTGCTTGACAACAAAGCTCAGGACGTCCAAATGTTATCTCAGCGACACACCAGCCACCTGACGGAGGTAAAGTCCCTGCTGGAGACACCAACAGCCATCCAACCCAAACCTGATTATCTGTCTGCTCCCGTGAGGAACACATTACAACTCGCTTCTTATTGCCCATTGATTCAAAACAAGCCTTTTGATACGCTTGCAGGCTTTCATACGGGCTCTGCCAAACATTCATACACACACACACACACACACAGAAGAAATGCAGATGATCTAACTAAAATATTAAAGCTTCATTAAAATGTTCCTTTAACATCCTCAGAACCTTTCTGTTACACAAGCTCTCTGTTAGAGATACTTACTAGACTACTACAGCCGATATGTAAACATATTTTATGTGAAATCATTTGTTCAGGGCAGAGATAACAAAATGTACTTTTCAAAATTCCTCTTATTTTTCATCAATTCTTTTTAAAGGAATATATTTATAATGCCACACGTTAACCTTGATTTATGCATTAGAAGTAAATGTGAATTGAATCATATGCATCTGTTTATCTGATAACTTCAGTGTCTGGGAAGCTGAAGGGTTGCTGCTCTTCTGAATGAAGTTTACATGATCGCTTTTAAATGGCTTGTATTTTTTGTCAATCGCCAGGTGAAAATCTCTTGACATGAATGCAGTGTGAGATAAACAAACAATTTGACACGGGTCATATTCTGTTAGTGTATGAACACATTTTGACATCCTAACGTGAGCCGTTAGAGTTTATTATCCCCAGAAGAAAGACGGCCAGCAACGACACGTAGGATAATTATCTGTTGTAATTGTTGGTGACCGGGAGGGCGCCGTGATTCCTGTTCTTTTTACTGCTGACCCAGATAACAGCACATTTGAAATTATTTGTGCTTTATTTAGAATTGTAGATGTTTTAGTTAGGTATCGCAACCACACTCGCGCTTCTTATCTCTGCATACTGCCTCCGTCTCTTGTTATTCTACTTTATACAGAATAGAGTCTGATGTGTGACACCAAAGCATTTCCTGCACATCACCAACCTCTCACATCAACTCACTTTGGTAAAGATTGATTAGGGAGGAGATCTTTAATATATTTTATTGTCACACTGTATTAACGCAGATGTTTCTCTTAAAATATCTCTTGAGAAATAAAACCTTGAGACAATTAAGTATTTTGTGACATACAGTGCAAGTTTAGAGCCCTTAAAGCAATCGAATGAACAGACTATCTGACATCAAATAAACTCAATGTGTTTAAGTTCATAAAGAAATCTCTGAGCACGGATGAAAACGTTGAGATCTCTTCTGGAGTTTCTGAAGAGATCTCAATGTTTCATTCTCATCTGTGCTCAGAGATTTCTTTATGAACTTGAACATGTCAGATAGTCTGTGTGGAGGTTACCAAACTGAGTGAACGTCTCCCTTTTGTTCTCCATCTAATCAATCACAACAACATTGATGAGTTAGATTAAGATCTGTATGTGTGTTTCATTCATGTGTTGGATAATACAATCAAACAGATCTAACAGATTTAAAACTCTCTTGATTTGCTATGTCTCAGACTGATGGTTTATATACAGTATATGTATATAGTGTGAGTGTAGCTCAATAGAGACCCTTCTGCAGCATCCTGGGTGTGAGTTTTCAGATCACTCAGTTTCTTGAAAATATGTCTGTTTGGTTTTATAAAAGTTGTTTATACATTTATATCCTGCAGATGGGCTATACATTTCAAATCTATTCATTTAGAATGGTGGTGTGTGCGTGTGTCTGTCTCA
>NC_136772.1:146772-208189 GCF_947034865.1 Barbatula barbatula
GCGGGCGGGTCAGAGTGTTCGTGTTTAGCGCGCAGGCGGGATTATGCAGATGTGTTCAATCGTGACGTGTAAAGGTTACACTCAAAAGACTTGAAACAGAAACGGAGTCGACTCCTTATTTTGGGAGACAATATCTTTATTGATCATGGACTTTTTTGATGAACAACTTTGCAGATCTTTAACGTTGAAGGAGAGCTACGTTACACACCGAAAGACAGTCTTTAGGACATCCAGGTAAGGTGCTGTCATGATTCTGCCTCATCATGTCTTTCTTGGTCTTGTGGCAGAATCATGGCAGGGCCTCATGTTTTGTGGGGAGAAAAGCAGATGATTGTTGGTCATGACATGATGTGCTTTCTCTCCGGTCTCGTCTATGACTCCGCCCCCTCGTTTCCTCGTTAAGCTTCCCATCAGTGTTTCATTCCCCACACCTGCCTATTGTTAATTATCCCTTGTTGGTTGCCCTTTATCATGCCCTCGTGTCTGCGGTCTTGTGCTGTTGGATTTTTACCGTGTTTGCTGTGTCTACCTGGGAGTACATGTATACCATGTGTGTTCTAGCCTTGTCTTAAGTCCTGTGTAGTGTTGTTAGTTTAGTCATCCTGATCCCTTATTTTGCCCCCTTAAGTGAAGTTTTGTTTTTGTTAATATAGTTCAGTTGTGTTTTCCCCCATCGTGGGTTCTTTGTTTTTTTTGTATTATTAAAGTTTTATTGTTGAGTGCACAGCTGCCTGCGATTGGGTTCTTGCTCCCCTTACCCTGACAGGTGCTCTCTCTCTTTATAGTAGACCGAGTTGTGTTGTTTAATAGAATCTATGAGATCCACTCACTGATTTCTTAACAAAACACAAGTGATGTGACCAACACAGCCTTCAACTTCAGTGCTTATTTCACTTTACTGTATTGTCTTGTGAATAGTGCCTCTGGAATGACATGAAAATCCCTCTGTGGTCAGTCTTACAGCACTTCAGCTTCTCTATTATACCGTTTTCTGTTTCTTTGCCTCTCTGTCGTGGCCTTTTGCTGTGAAATATTCCTGACGGATTTGAAGTGATCTGAGTTAAAAGAACCGCATCTCTGCTTTCTCTGCATCCTTTCCTCCATCATCCATTAGAGACATTCACGGTCCGTCTCTGCATGAAACGCCTGACACCAGACATTTGTTGAGCTCTTATTTTGACGCAGCAGGTGGCCGCATCCATCCACCTCTGCTACAGGTTTAACAGGATTAAAGGCTCACCCCATCAGTCTTTCTTGTCTTGTGAATGATCGAGGTATCCGGACCCATCCATCAATGCAACGGGTCACAAAGTCAATTAAGTTTCCACAACATTACAGACAGTTTCTCCTCTGTGCCGTGAAGACAAAATCGTCTTGTGCCGTTCACTGGCTCAGTTCTCCAACAAAGTTGAAGGTCTGTAAAATTCTGGAGTCTAAAACCTGCATTTTGATGTGTGAAGTTCTCTTGGAGCTCTGAGGAGAGAGAGATGAAGCTCTAAGGTTATAACTGAATTTGGGATGAGCCTCTGTCAGATTTATGTAAAGGTAAATGATGTGTAATGTGCAGGGTGACCTACATAAAGCGTATGTTTGCCCATTATACTGCCATTACTGTCATATAAAGTCACTTCAGCGGATGATGAGTTTCTGAGATTCATCGCTCTTTATATTTATATTCTCTTCTGGTTTATAATGAGTTGTCCTGAAAAATAGCAAGGATGTTTTTGGTATGTGTGTCCCACCTTAGATGACACATATTAGCTTTATTGGGGGGGTGAAATTAAAAGAGATAATATTTAGTGCTCGGAGATCAAACCGAATACCAGTGTGTATTTTTGTTATGATATGAATTTTTAATATACCACATTACCGGTGTATGTTGCTTAAACAGCGCAGCATGATACAAGGGACCCCTTTTTAATGTTGGACTGTCACCGGCCATTTACTGATATATGATTTCAGGAAATCATGAAGCCATTGTGATGTAAACACATGCATGTTTTAAAGGTAAAATGGTTATAGTATTCCAACTATTCAGACAGACCATGGTATTCATTTTCTTGGTGCTGCTACTAACTCATGAAGTGCTACAAAGAAAAAGTTCATTTTGAGCCCTGTTCTCTATTTATTTGCTTAAATATTATGTTTGCAAGTTAACTTTGCATGCTAGTATTTAGTTGTTACGGAAGTCTAAACTTTGCAGTTGTTATAGGTGAAGGGAATTGTTTACATTGTGTAGTTACAAGTTGTTTGCAAAATTTGCACAGTTAAAATGTTCTGTATGTTGACTGCAACTGTCATGATTCCTTCACTTGCCACCTCTTTATAAACACCATCATTTTGTGGGACTTACAAACCTTTATACCATGGTCTGTTTGAATACTGGATTCTGATTGGCTGAAAGGTGTGCATTAAGTAAGGGATAATCCATGCGTTAAAGGGTTTTAATGCACCTCTGCTTCCCATCAGGTGGTTCTTGGCCTCCACGTCGCGCATTAAAACACTTTAACACGCAGCTAGCTGTAGCTTATCCCTTGCGTATGATACTAGTGTGGAATGTTTCTACAATGTTCACTCACCATGACATTATAAAAGGGCATTTTAAGTCAATCAACTACAGTATTTCCTCTCTCAATCAGTAGAAAATATTGTTTAAAAGATAGCGCCATGTACCGGAAAGCGGTATAAATCTGGAAAATACAGCTAGATTAATTTATGGTCATACCGCCAAGCATTGATACTTGAATAAAAACTAAATTTTCATAGGTTAAGTCTTCCCGTTACAGGATTTTTACAGTTACAGTTTTGTTTATAAAATGAGGCCAAATCGCACAGAAGATGTTAATTCCACATCAGAACGGACTCGTCTCTCGACGCAATTCTCGACAATTCGACTCACAAGAGAACACGAGACACTTGAACATTTATTGGGCTGTAATTGACGGCGTGACCCGTGGATAGACGCGAGAGAGCTGATGTCAGTTAGTCTGCATTAGCCGTCCGTCACATTTTCTTGGGCCGTGCTGTAGCTGTACCTGTCCCGTGTCACGGCGGAGAGGAACATTGTCGCCGTTCGCTGACACATCCTAAAGCAGAGCGAGAAGTGTTTCCTCCGCTCTAATGAGGATGGAACAGTGTCCGTGGAGCTCTGTCACGTACCTCGGCAGCACACCTCTTCCGCTCGGCCTCCGGGGACCTCATTAAGCTTTTTCTCCACCGGCTCCGTGCTGGAATCACATGGTCCTTAGGGAAAAATATAAGTAAATGCGTTTGTCACTTAGCTCCCTCCCGTTTCACTTTTTCTAGGAAGAAAAATTGCATTGCGAGGCTTAATTAGCAAGCGCTGCCATTATGTTTTCTTTATTATGTAAATGAATGGGCCGAGCGCTTGGAACTGTTGTCTCACAAGCTTTGTGCCAGGTGTTTGCTGGATGAACGCTGCCGTGCTGCCTTTTTTTTTCAAAAGAAAACGACAACTCTAGTGTGAAGTTGTTGGACGAGCTATAATTATTTGACAGATGATTTATTCTTCCTCCTCTCGAGCGCCGTGATTGACGCGGATACTTTGATTTGCTTTGTTTGTGTTGTTCAGAGAGAACCTGAGCGTCCTGTCAGGCATTATGATTGGCTTATCCTCGCCTTTCTCTTGGGTTGGGGTAGATCTGGGTGGATCCTCAGCAGCAGGTGAACGGCTAACGCTGGTCAAATGTTCCTCACCTGCTCCTGCAGAGTTTATCTTGAAATGTTTTGCTCTCTTGTTGACAGGATTTTGATTTAGTGTGTTAGTTTTTTCTCCTCCAATGGAGTTTTGGGTTCCTCGCCACCATTTGCATACTGTTTGCCTGGCCGGGGGGGCTGCTAGAATTTAATAGTTTTATTTAATGAACACTGCATATAGGAATTTATAGTGTGTCTGATATTTGACCTGTGTTTTGACTTGAATTACCTTTTATGTTTTGCTTATAGTATATTTTTTCTTGTACAGCTGCTTTGTATCAATGAAAATAGTAAAAGCGCTATATAAATAAAGCTGACTTGACAGATATGAGCTATACTTTGGTTTGTCATATATTGATTGTGTGATGATATTTTGAGACTGCTGAAAGAGGTGAAGTTGTACCTCGTATGCTCACACACACACTGCTCATGTGACACATCATTCTCATAAGGAAAACATAAAAATCATAAATATAAAAAGGTTTTTATTTTCTTGTAGAATGAATCGTGTGAAGTGTTGTGTTATGCTCAGCTGTGTGATTGTGTGACAGTGATCTTCTGTTGTGTTGGGTGTGCTGCAGGTGCGCTGTCCCATGTTGACTTCAGTGTGTTTCCCATCATCCTCTCTGTGTTGCTGCGATGCTAACTGGCATTCATTAGCGATCTCGGTTCCACCCCTTTAACTGCACAATAATGTTTAGAGAAGAGTCTTGTGCCATCACCCTGTTGGCTCTGTTTTTTTTGTTTTAGGAAGGTCGTGTCACAGTTGTCGGCAGCGGTTCTACCCGTGGTGTGTTGACGCTTCTCGCCCACGCTCACCTCCACCCGTCAATCACACCACCTGAACACATCGGCTCAGTGACATGTGTGTCAATTTGGTTTGTGTTTTCAGCACCTCATTGTGCCCTCGAGCAGTTAGAGACGACTGTGTTTGATTTTTCACTTGTTTTCTGCTTTTATTGTCAAATATTAACACTTCAGGGATGATTTGACTGTGCGGCTCACGCTAGAATCAGCACACAAACACTGCTCAATGAGTCTTAAACCCTTCTCATCATCTTCTCATTAGTGTGATATTACGTGATCTCTGCATGTGTCTGCTTCAGAAATCTCACACTAACACACATGTCTCTGTCCGGATCTTTTACAAAAACACACAAAAAACTTTCAATTTGTATTGATCATTTTATATTTATTTTTATTTTGTTTTATAAATGGAGATGTTACTGTTTTTTTATCATTCATATTTGTCTTCTGAAATAGATTGTTAATAGCGTTTTAATGTGGATTTTGATAAATGGAGCGTGTGTGTGTGTGTGTGTTCTTACAGTGTTTCTTGATATTCTCACACATGTAAGTGATATTAAGACCAGCAGAAGCTCTTTTGTGACCTGACCTCTGTGGACCCCGTTCCGCTGTTATTTTAGGGGTGTTGAAGGTGGGGGGTTGTGAAGGAACCGCCCACGTCTCCCCCTGACACCACGGGCTGTGGCTGTATCCGTAATGAAGAGCTCAATTTAGCCAGTGACGTGCCGTCAGCGCAACGGCGTGCTCTGACTGGCTGAGTGCGCTGCTGACATCACGCCGCCCGGCCGTTGATTTGGCGCTGTCTCCGAGGCTTCTGGGGGAGAGCGTGAGCGTGAGCCATGGGCTCTGGCAGTTTGGTGCAGGCGGTTGAAGAGCGGGGGGAGCGGGAGCAGGAGCGCAGCGGCATGCAGCCTCCGGTACTATGGAAACTACTAACCCCCTGACCAATGGAGATACTGCTGACTGTCATGTGTCAGGTTAGTGTGTTTGCAGGAGAATGCGTTGCATTAGTTAGCGTGCTGTCAAACTTCAGTCAAGTGCTGCTGGGTAGAGTTAGCATCAGTGTTTGAGTGTTCAGTGTGTTCTTCTGCTGGATGTGATTGAACAGAAGGTCTGTGTCTGTGTGTGTGTTCTCGTGGGTTCAGGACATTTATGTGATTCTCAGGTGAATATGTGAACATAAGTATGCTGTAACATGTTTATATCTTCTTGAATGTGAGGATGTGAACTGTACAGAATTGATCTGAACTGACGTCTGAGCTGTTTTCATTTTCAATATAAAATTTCATCTATTAATGTTTGCTTAGCTCTTCAATGGTATTCTTACTCTATGTATAATTTCAATGAAAACACAGTCTGGCTCTCATCCCTGTTTTATTTCTTCTTAATGTAGAGCTGTCAATCATCTCAGTATAATTGACTGTAATATTAATGATGGTCTTTGTGTGGCAGATGCTGCTGATATTAATGAGGAATCAGTGATTTATGAATGAACGCTCAGGTGCTCTGGAGATATTACACTACAGTCATTATTATTTTATAGAAGGAAGAACGAGAGAAAACGCCGGCCCAGATATTTACTTACCTTTTGGAGTTTTTCATTCATGTACACTGATAAATATCTTAAGGCAGGATTTTCCTTTTAATAGATCTGCTGAAATGGACAGAATGAAGCGTAAAATATTTTACTGAAAATATTTCGTCTGTGAATCTGATATTATACAAAAAATGAAATGAAATTGTTGCCTTTTGGTGAATAGTAAACCTGACCTGAGGTGACCTTTAATATTTGAGTATTCGTGTTTTTAGGAGATGTCAGTGTTTTATTGAAGAGTCGTTTCGCTGCATTTCAATATCAGAGATAGCATGTCAAATAAACTGTCTATTTTCCCTCTGCTGTCAAAATCAATACACACACCTGTGTGTCATAATGTGAACGTCTCTAAACATTCAAGCTGTGCATTTCTTCTCATTTTTCTCCGTTTGTCCGATCAAAGACTCGCTGTACGTTCTACAGTGAAGATCTAATGTCTCATTTATATATCATCTCTCTCTCACTTTGTCTTTCTGTCAGTGCTGAGTGTGAACACACGTGTGATGATGTTGTGGTTCTGCAGTTGAAAGTGTGATTGTTTGTGTCATGCTGGATTTATTCCTCAATATGAATAATTGTCACATGTAACCGTGTGCTCTCAGCAGGTCTTGGCACACGTCTCTTTCTGGCTCTCTGTCCCCTGTTGAGTCTCCATCTTTACTTGCGTGTTGAGAACAGGGTCAGGTTGCCGAGGACATCGGTCTGGTGTCCGGCGCAGATGAGAGATGGCACACACATCCTGAGCTCTCCGCTGCCAGACTCACTTCTTTCATCTGTGCGTGTTTGAGCATTTATATAGAATATGCAGAGCGCCCACCCACACACACACACACACAACCTGCTGGAGTTTGCTGAATTAATTTTGAAGGATGTTTGAGGGTTTGGCTCACTGTCGCTCCCACATGCGGTGCGTAGAGGGCACGGATGCTGTGATTTGACAGCTAACAGGATGAGCCTTCGTCCGTGTGTGTGTGTCTGTGTGTGTGTGTGCGTTTGCACCTGTCCCCAACAATGACAAGTCCCCACACCCTGAGGCTACAGATCTCATGACTCTAAATCAGCCGTGGCCATCGGCCTATTAAATAATGCATCAGCGGGCGCTTCGTTCACATTAGACTGATAAATGTGTTACATTGTCAGCGTTCAGGTTTTCTTTACCGTGTCCTCCCGTCTCACCGTCCCCTTCATCTGTGGTGAGGAACCCTGGACTCATTCTACTAAAGCTCATAGTGCATCGCTGTTTAAACACTCAACACTGATGCTTTATCTGTCATCAAACATGCAGATCACTCAGTTTCATTAAACGGTCTGTCATGTGGTTTGTCTGTGTGTGCAGGAGGTCTTGTCAGCATTCTACTGGTGACACGGACACCGGCTCACAGTGAGCTCAACACATGCGACAGCTCGCTCAACGGCGTCACAGATAGGCTCAAGTGTTCCAGGAGACGTCAACGCTGCCCCAACGCTCAGCACTACATCAGGTGATTGAAAACTACTTCAGCATTCACAATATTAATGCTTTTCCAAAATAATGGATCTGTTTAGATTTTTACTTAAAAAGATGAATTATTGCACCATTCAACAATGAGAAGAAATAATTTCAAAAAAATTTGAATGATGTAAACTGCTGCATGACATGTACAATATTAAAATACCTGCGAGTAGATTGTAGTGATGAATCATAGCTAATATATGATTATTATTTCACTCACTGTTGATTTGTTAAAGCAAATCATCATACAGAACATTTACACATACATACAGACTCTCAAATGTCCATTTTTGTTTTGAAAAGTAATACAGTGCAGAAAAACATCTCATAAACATCATATGTGTGATGAAGTCAACCTTGAGCTGTAGATTGTGAATCTATATGAAGAGAAAACAGAAACACATGAGAGGTTTACGCCCGTTTCACTCCGCACACGTCAGCAACGCGTCATTTTTCGATGCCCAGGTTAACAGATGCGAGCATTCACACAGCACGCATAAGCAACTGTGCAGAAGACAGACACACACACACACACAGCGATTCAAACACATCCACATACAAAACACTCCACACGCACAGTATGCACACAGACAGACGCGCAGACACGTGTGTCTGAGAATCACACATTTAAGATAAAGGAGAGAGAAACGCAGGTCAAAAATAAAACTTAAGTAAAACTTTGAACTGCCAGAACCCAAGTCATATCATTACCTTCAGAAAAAAACAGATGCATCTACATAGGCATCATGTTATATTGCATGTTTGAAAGAAAAGCAATGGAATCACCCTGTCGATCAACTTGCCTGCTACCAACGCTCTCACTACACGCTGCTGACGCTCCTCATACATGCTGCTGACACGTGCAGTGTGAAACCGGCGTTAAAGTGAGTTTCAAGAGGCTGAGTGTGTTGACAGGTTTAGATCTCTGGCTGATAGAAATCTCACTCTGTGTTCATGTGTTAATGAGTGTCTCAGATTGGTGTAATGCTCATTAGCTCATTCTCGCGTGAGACACTCGGCTCATAATGCTAGAGGTTAATTGGTTTGAGTCCATCATCTCTCCAGAGACCTCGACTCATCACAGTCATCACAGGCCTCGTGCTGGCTTTACATTATCACCTCTGATCATCACTGCAATCAAAAACAAAACTTAACTAAACACTTGTGCTGGTGTTTACTTAAAGATTCCATCTTCAGCTTTTGAGTTCAAAATAAATAATCCAGCAAGTGCATTAAATCTATGTTGAAAACTTCCTCCCTGTCTCAGCCCGGTTCACAATGCTGTGTTGCTTTTAGATATTGACTTTATATATAATTAATGATGACGTATAAGTTGAGCGGTCTGTGGGAAATGTTAGTTTGATGTCATTTCACTTCCCAAAGAGACGTGAAGTAACAGCAGATGGTTAATCAGACAGAACACTTCAGAAATGAGTTTGTGTATATATTTCCGTGCCTGAGAACCGTGACAGGTTATGTGCAGAATCACTGGATGAAATGAAATGGTCTGTGTGTGTTTCAGGTGCAGAAGCTCAAAGTAGCGGTCATGTGTGACGATGAGATGAGAACACTCGTCAGCACATCAAACAAACATGATACAGGTACTGTCACCTTCTCAGGTAGAACTACATTGATTGACAGATGATGAGTGAGATTCATCCTGAGAAGAGACAGAATTCAGTCCAATGATCAATGATTTTCATTTTACAGAGTGTTACAGTTTCAGGTTGAAGGGTTTTTGAGTGATGACACACTTTTCATTGTTCTTTTGTTGCTTTGCTAACATGACATCACAGTTAGTTGTGTTCTTCAGAAATGAATTGTGTGGAGAGCAGAGCAGAGATCAGTCAAACGGCTGCAGAATCTCCTCCTCCGGTCCTGTCTGTGCTTTATTGTGTTATGAGAAGAAGCAAATATAAACAAACTCCAGATTCTGAACCGTTCATCCGTTTCCCCCGCTAGTGAGCTCATCTGCAAACTCTCTGTGTACAGTGTGTGTGCGCTAGGGAGAGAAACGCAGCGAGGGGCTTTACCACCATCTGCCTCTTTTCCCTCTTTTCTCTCTGACCGCTCGCTGCGTCTCCGGCCGGTCCAGCAGACAGTTTCTTCATGCATCAGTCTGTAGAGAACAGTCAGTTACATCTAAATCAGCATTCATCATCATTGAGTAAAACACTCACTCTCTTCTTCTTCTTAACCTCTTTTCACTGTGTGTTCAGGTCATTGTTAACGCTGTGTTTATATCACATGATATCTCCTCAGAAACTCCTCTTGGACATATTGATGCGTGATATTGACAACAGTGACACCTGTAGTCTCAGTCATGTTTCAGTCAGGACAGATGTGATATTTAATAGAAGACGGATGAAACTGAGAGTTTCTTTAGAGAAACTAAACATGAGCTGTGAGCGTCTGATTTATTTGAGGTTGTATGAAATGAGTCTTGTTAAAGAAATGAAGTCTTATTAAACTGAATTCTGCATTTATTCAATATACAGGACCGATGGTGTTTTTCCTGTTAGGTCTTTGTATATGTAAGACATTACCCTACCTTGCATAAACTTGTGAATAATTGAACGGACCGAAGTCAATTATTCTGCTTATACGGTGTTCAAATGTTTTACTTCTACGTTTGTCATATTATCGTCTTTAAAATGCTATTGATGGTAGGACAACTTTGATGCGCATCTCATTTCAAGCGTCCGTTAGAGTGAACAGACTCAGAGGCTTGACCCACGTGGTGTGTGTGTGTGTGTGTGTGTGTGTGTGTGTGTGTGTGTGAGAGACCGTGCGCACACCTGTGTGTTTGCAGCAATGTGACAGAAAAGCCAATGATAATAATATGATTTATTCCATGTATTGTTTGTTTCAACAATGTATGCAAACTTTGGAAAGAGTAGGTCTGTCAAAATACTGTGTATTTGTTATCAGTTATAAGCAGCATGAAGAGGAAAACAAACCAGTAGGATATCAGTGTTTATTAATTCATTTTGTTTTTCTATTTAGTTATTTTATTTATTTTATAGTATAGGTATTTCTTGTTTTTGAAATGCTTTGTTTATTGAAACGAACCTGTGTACGCGTTTCCATTAACAATTAAGTTATACAGGTCAGATGAAGCACAGGGTGCTGTGTGAGGTGATGGCCTGTAGGCGACACTATAACCTTTCTGTTGTTGGCGCAGTGATATGGAACTGTGATGCGGTCACACCTTCATGAGTGTGCATTTACTGAAAGACCACGAATACCCGTGGATCGTTTGTCAACCAATCAGATTGAAGCATTCTACAGCCCCCTGGTATAAATAAACATAAACATCATTTAGATAATAAACACACACAGACGTCTCATTGGCTGAGTCTGAATTAGAGAGTTTGATGAATCCAAGTGTGTCTCAGTTCTGTCCAATCACATTTGTCTGGATGACATCATATTTGATTCCTACTGATCCTGTGATGCGGTTTCATTGACGACTTGTGAAATCGTTTTAGTTTAATTCCTGATGTTTAGCGCTTGTGATTACAGAATCAGAGAGTAACATTAATAACTCCTCTTCCACCAGCAGAGACGTTTGTGACCGCCACGTGACATTCAGCTGAAATGACGCTGGTCTTGTGGGTCTGATGATGATGATGTCATCACACAGGTTGACAGACGGGTGTTCGGGGGCAGATATTCAGAGTCAGCAGCAGCAGCAGCGGGAGTCCTGTGGCGATCTCTCACAGACGGATGAGCACACAATCAAATGAACATCATATGTGTTTCATGTTTATGAGCTCATTTTGAGTGCTTTTGTGATGACTTAAAAACGTATTGAAGAAGAACTGCTAAATGAACATTGAAGACATTAATTAGAAATGAATTCTCATGTCATGTTAAGCTAATACAATTATTCTCTTCTTTCATTGCTTTGGTCCCAGAGGTAATTAGAGATGAAATTAAATTGTGCATCTTTTTCAGATGTCGCTGACCTCACATTCAATGGCATCATATAATAGATCATTTAAATATCCGTCAATCATATTTCCCCTCAGTCTGTCCCAGAATCCCTCATGACTTCAGACATCATCTTCTGCGGCTGTAGATTACGGCTGGTGTGGTTTCTCTCTCCATTGGTTCTTTTGCAGTCTCTTGCTCCTCTGACCAGCGTCTTTCCTGTGAGCTCACGGCTAACGTTCACACACACAAACACACACTCGTGTTAATATCTGCCGTCCCTCCTTTCACATCCAACTGATGTCATTTCAGCAGTGACGCTCTATTGAAACTCTTCATGGCACATCATATCAGTTTCTCATGCTTCATGATATATCATGCTCAGCTACTGTACATTCAGTGGTGAAGTGGTTTTCAAGGGAATGTGATTATGTGTGAAGTGTTCTTATGACCAATCATTGTTAGAAAAGAGTCTCTTCAGTACTCTGGTGGTGTTCTCTGTATTTCAGAATGAGGTTGTGTGTTGTGTTACAGATTCTTTGGGCGGTGTGATGATGATGACACTCGTGTATATCAGAGCGGCTGAATGCGGGGCCGAGTCACTGTCTGAGACGCCCTACAATTCTCACAGTGAACCGGTCTCTTTTCCAGCCCCTCATTCCTCCTCCAACCCACCACAACACCACTGTCTGTACTGTATATCTCAGTTCTGTTATTACTGTACTCTTTATTTTGCTGTACATTCAATGACAAAAGTTAGGGCTGTGGATGGATGTAAAACTAAAGATGATATAGACTTGGTGTCTTTTATTATTGTGACTGTGCGACGTGAGATAAAATAGTTTTTTGTAAACAGTGAGTGAGACGCATCACATCATTTATGCTCTGTAGTCCGCGCGACTCCTTCAGCGTTTAATATGACATTCCCATCATGCTCAGCTCTTAAGTGAAGGTGAGAGAATAGAGGTAAAAATAGCTCGTCTCGTTCTGTCTCCTCGCCGCGGGCCGCCCGCTTCATTGACCCACTTCTGTTCTCATCTGAATTCAATTGATTGTCGTCCCTTTGGCCAGAATCCAGCAGAAATTGAAAATGGTCCAATGGCAGCCGCCGGCAGGACTGATAACCTTCACACCCGCGTCACATAATACACCTGCACACAAACCCTTGTGTTCTTCTGATGATAATGAGGTCATGTCATGAGGGATTTTACAGCATTCAGATGTCAATCACACGAAAATAATGCTCGACTAGATTCAAAGAGGAATTTGACTGAAATGATTTTAAATTTCAATAGATACTGTGATGATATTGGTATGTGAATTGTTTTGGCCACAATCTGATCAACACACATGTGAACATTCAACCTTTACAACACTTTTGTCTGGACTCACGGGTTCAGATGCTGGTGTACATGTGTGTGAAATGTAAGACTGTATGAAAATGAAATGTTTTGTCTGTGAGGTGTTAAGTGAGAGAGAGAGAGAGAGAGAGTTGATCTGTACTGTGTTTTCTGCAGGTTGTGAAACAAACATTAGATTCCTCAGGATGTCGCTCTCATCAGGTGAATGTGATGATGATTCACATGTGGAATATAACACGTGTGTACATGTTGATGTGTCATCATCATCAGTAGTGAGGTACAGACAGACATTACTCTCATCTCTCTCTGACACACTGAAGTGTTTTCAGTCTGAGTTTATTCATTCATATACACAATAAAAAGCTCACGTATTTCCTGCACAAATATGTTTCATTCCTGTTTTGTGTTGATATTAAGATGCTCATGTGACACAACAGCTAAAGACATTCACACGTCATGACATAATGTCAGTCTGAATCTGATGAGATTTCTCAAATCTTCTGATATGAGTTCTGTTTCATAAAAATGCATTTTGAGTGAAACAAAGACAATCTGCAATATAAAAAATGAGCATAATGTATATGAGCATGAGATATAAAGGGTCAGAAATGCTGTGTAGTCTCGTGGGACTCTAACGTTTGTAGGTCACGTCAAAGACCAGAAATACAGCTGCTCTTAAAACAACACTGCTGTTCCCATGAGGACGTCTTTAACTCAAGCACATCCCTCATATGAAGCACAGATTGGAGGATGTCTTTATTAAATCACTATGAATCACTGAATGAGTTCTGTGGGTTTCTGATGTCCATCAGGAGCTGAGGAGATCGTCGCTTGACAGCACTGATCAGGTACACAACACATTCATTCACCTCCATCTCATCCAGCGTCATGTGCTTTTATCTTATGAAAAATAAATGTCAATTGCTTAAAATATAACATTTAACTAAACACAATTAAACTTGTTTTAAAATGACTTTCTTCACTTACTGTCTTGTTTCATATTAAAGTGTAAGGATGTGTGAATGAAGTTGTGTGTGTGTACAGATGCAGAATATAAAAGATTTATACAAATTAATTCCCATTAAAACAATGGGTCTCAGTCACTTATACTGTAGCGTGTGTGTGTGTGTATGTGTGAAATGTGTACAAACAAATCCCAGTTCATGAACAACATGTACGAACGCAATAACTTAAAATCCACAGTATTTCAGTGACATTATGGGTAAAACATCAGTATTTTGATGTGTTATGGATATACAGACGTGTCATGATGAGAGGATGTTAGAGATTGTGTGGTTAATTTATTAGCTATTGGACTGAATGTCTGTGAGTTTCTGTTGCACATGTATCTGGTTCTATTGTTAACTGTTGACCTTCAGCTCTCTCAGAGGTCCTGTAAGACATTCAAGTGTTCATTGAGCCGACTCTCATAGGACAGAGAAGAGCTGTGTGCTTTGGTCTTAAGAAGCTCTGTGGCGTCGCTCGTCTTTATGAACACATTTAAACAGGAGAGACATTTATTTTGCAGAGACTGACATGAGATTTCAGGTCCCTTTTAGAAAGAGTCGTGCTGTCTTGAATCTTTCATCATACACATTACATACTGATCAGTTATGAACAAAAACATTTGTCCTGATGGTCAAAAAGAATACAAATCCTGAAGTAATTAGACGACCTCTTTCTGTACACTTGATCTATCCATCAGCAGTCAGCGGTGTGAAGAACATGACGGCCGCTCCTCTCAGCTCTCTTCATCTCCACACACTGTGATATGCACCTCATTTAATATCCTACACTTATGGACAGAACTAATGCAGAAAAACTGTTAGTACAACTGAATATATATTCTTACTAGAAGAAAAGCATATAATGTGTGTCATTACAGTAAATGTATGCTCACTTTATCCAGCAGTTCTCCATGAATCAGTTGAATGGAGTTTATCTCTCCAGCTGAAGGAACAGTAAGAGTTGTCATCTTTATGAAGCTCGCTCACATCTCAGCTGATAGATGATGTCATTCATCTCAATTCTGTTTTTATTGGCTCGTTTGTCTGCTACATTAACCTTTCGTTCACCTCATGTGTCTTAAACAGCCGGCAGTGGATCTTGATTTCTCTCTGAATGTTCCTTCGGCTGCAGGAGTTTATAATGGATGCTTTTATCTTCAGGGCTCTGTGTCTCAGATTAAATCAACATCTCTCTCTCTCTCTCTCTATATATATAATGTATATAATATAATAATATTTTAATAATTTTTAATGAAATACAACAGGAATCCTTCAGTCTCATACTATACACTGTAAATGTTATGGTATCAGCATTTGTTACTGTCACACAGAATATGATTTGCTTTATTAATCTGTTAAATTGAACTGCATTCAGAGATCCAAATCAAAAATGTAATAAAAATAATATAATAAAATACCGAGTGAACAGTTTCTCTATGAATTGTCGTTTGCTGCCACCTGCTGGAGCTGCTGTACAGAATAAAATAAACTGAGACAAACATTTTATTTTCTTATAATTGTTCTTTATGGTTATTGTCAAGAGATGTTCTTACTCTGGTACATTAGAGTCCTTTAAATATATATATATATATATATATATATATATATATATATATATATATATATATATACTTGATTCTTTATTGTATAAAGAGGTGTTGACGTGTTGCTATGGTGACAGGCAGTAGAGTTCCGGTGAATGATCGGTCTGATAGTCATGGATGATTATGAACTGATCGGACAGATCGGACGCGGCGCGTTTGGTCGCGCGCTGCTGGTCAGACCTAAAGACTCAGATCCCGCGATCCCGCGTTACGTCATCAAAGAGATCAACTTGAGACAGGTGTGAGACTTTCTCTTCTCAGTCGAACCACACAATTACAAAAACTCAATGATGATGTGTGTTTCACGACCGACTGAGATCCGTCTGTGTGTGTGCGTGTGCGTGCGTGTGCGTGCGTGTTTGTGTGTGCGTGTGCGTGCGTGTGTGCGTGTGTGTGTGTGTGTGTGTGTGTGCGTGCGTGTGTGTGCGTGCGTGCGTGTGTGCGTGCGTGTGTGTGCGTGCGTGTGTGTGTCTGTGCGTGCGTGTGTGTGTGTCTGTGCGTGCGTGTGCGTGTGTGTGTGTGTGTGCGTGTTTGTGTGTGTGCGTGCGTGCGTGCGTGCGTGTGTGTGTGTGTGTATGTGCGTGTGTGTCTGTCAGATGTCAGTGCGGGATAGGGACGCATCCAGGAAGGAAGTCTCTCTTCTGTCTAAAATGAAGCATCCAAACATTGTTGCGTTTTATAAATCATTTTACGGTTAGTACTTTACATTTCATGTGTTTATAGTACAGTATATGAGAAAGACACACACTGTAGATGACCTGTAACACACAGTGTGTGTGTGTGTGTGTGTGTGTAGACAGGAATAATCTCTATATACTGATGGAATATTGTGATGCTGGAGATCTCATGAACAGAATTCACATGCAGAGCGGCAGAGTGTTCACAGAGCAGCAGGTGACACACACACAGTTGTGTTTCTGTATTGACACTGTTGTGTAGTTGTACTGACACATTCTTTTATTGATTTGTCCTTTATTTAACCAAGAATATAGACTTTAAAATCTATTTTACATGAGTGTCCTGGTCCTAACATGTGTGTCATTGTGTGTTGTGCAGATAATACAGTGGTTTGTACAGATCTGTCTGGGTCTGAAACACATTCATGACAGGAAAATCCTTCACAGAGACATCAAATCACAGGTACACACACACACACACACACACACACACACACACACACAAACACTCAGTGGAGGATTTAGCAGATTGGGGGCTCAAGGCGAAGGTGTGTGTGGGGCCCCACTATCCGATCTTTAAAAGAGAACGAGAAATGTTTTCTTCAAAATGAAGTTGGAAAGCAAAGAACACACTAAGTGTACCACTACACAAACTAATAGTTACGATGGAACCCAATAGAGAATAAGGTTTCAGATAACACGTCTTTGCCAAAATACCAGGAAAACTATTTTTTTAAGATCAAATCAATATCAATATAACAAAAAGAAGATACAGGATATTCCCAGTGGATTGACATTACATTTGAGATTGAACATTTCATACATTCTTCAAACAAACATATACATGATACATGATTGGGAGAAAAAAAATTAATCTGATGCTGCACGAAAACTAACAATGCATAAAAGCCAATGTTGTTACTAATCTTTCACATGTCCAAGACTGTTATAAAAGGTCCACAATCACTTTTTATATTGAAAAAAGTCATTTTGTGTGTGTTTTTGTTCAGTTTTTGAAAAAAATCATTGGCAATAAAAGAGTAAAAATCCAGGATTTTTCCTTAGATATTTAGCAGTTTTGATCAGGACTGAGGTTGATTAACAGATTTATGCAAAAGAATTTGAAACCAAATATGAATCAGATTTTTACAGAAGTTTAATTGAGTGGATGTTTTCATCCCCATCATAACGAAAGGGTTGGGAATTTGCTCACAGTGTATTGTTGAGTATTTTCCCAAAATATGTGTCAAAATAAGATTTGTCACCAAAAATCATTCCATTTGCTGTGAGACAGAGAAAGTTGTGGCCAAATTAAGACTCAACAGCAACACATAGTGGACGAAAACATCCCCAACATAACATAAGGGTTAAATTAGCTTTTTTCTGTAGTAAAGTTATTTACTTCACCACAAAATATATTTTATCAGTGTAGGGCTGTGGCTATTACTAGCAAAACTAGGCGGTTGACTCACCAAAGCCCCATCATCTTCATCATCAGTGTCAAAGTGGCCATCACTGGACAACTCTTCCACCTCATCTGTGTCAACGTCATTAACACTGTCGCCGGTGACAGCAGTATGTCGGTCAATCTGACTGTATGGTGTCTGAATCCTTTACGGTCAAATCAAGCAGGTGATCGTGTCGGGACACACCAGCATCTGTTGAAGATGTGAGCAACTGTTTCATTTTCCTCTTGATTTTGGTGAAACAGGCAAAGGCGATACCACGCTGACAAATTTGTAGTCGTTCTTGAATATCCTGTGAAATTGTAGAATTGGTCAAGGCAGAATGAGATACTGAATGATCAGCTGATTTTCCCTGTAGTTTCATGTCCATCCAGTGCTGGACATTTAGAGTTCTTTTGAGGCTCTTACATTGTTGGTCAGTAGTTGACAAGGTTCACTTTCAGTGTTGAGTACCAGTAGAGTAGAACACACACACACACACACAGGTTGCTTTTAAGACATTCAGATCATCCTCTGATCTATCAAGAGCTTCGGTCAGATGACTGGACACAAGTGCTGAATGATTGTGTGATGTACAAGCAGTATTTAGAGTGTGTAGACTTGCAATCGTTGTAGTAATTGTGTTTTGTGTTGTAGAACATCTTTCTGACTGACGGAGGACAGAAAGTCAAACTGGGAGATTTTGGTATAGCAAGAACATTGAACAGGTGTGTTTACTTTGTGTTTGTTTGTGTGTTTTGTGTTATTTCTGCTCTTATCTTTCTCTGCCTGTATCTGACAGCACGATGGATTTGGCGAGAACTTGTGTTGGGACGCCATATTACCTGTCTCCAGAGATCTGTGAAAACCGCCCCTACAACAACAAAACGTGCGTCTCCAGCCATCTGTGTGTGTGTGTGTGCGTGTGTGTGCGTGTGTGTGCGTGTGTGTGTGTGTGTGTGTGTGTGCGTGTGTGTGCGTGTGTGTGTGTGTGTGCGTGTGTGTGCGTGTACGTGCGTGTGTGTGCGTGTGTGTGTGCGTGTACGTGCGTGTGTGTGTGTGCGTGCGTGTGTGTACGTGCGTGTGCATGCGTGTGTGTGCATGCGTGCACGTGCGTACGTGTGTGTGTGTGTAGGTGCGTGTTTATGAACATGCGTGTGTGTGCATGAGCGCGTGAAAATGGGTGTGAATCCATGGACACCTGATATTACCCACAACTCACTGCAAGAGGGAGGAGTTTAGTGACGCCACACGACATTAATAACATTAAATAAAAGTTGCTTCACTGAATTAATAAATATAAGTATACAGTAAAGATTACATACAAAATAATGAATCAATAAATGTTAAATACAGCAAGAAAGAGCGGTATTTTGATGTTTAAAATGCCTGTTGTGTGATGTGTATCATCCGGGGGTCATGAGGTCACGAGTTTAAGATCCGTCTGAATGATTTCAAGGTGTTTGTCTGTGCTGACATCAGTTGTTTGTGTCGTCTGTAATGACATCAGTTGTTTGTGTCGTCTGTGCTGACATCAGTTGTCTGTGTCGTCTGTGCTGACATCAGTTGTTTGTGTCGTCTGTGCTGACATCAGTTGTTTGTGTCGTCTGTAATGACATCAGTTGTTTGTGTCGTCTGTGCTGACATCAGTTGTTTGTGTCGTCTGTAATGACATCAGTTGTTTGTGTCGTCTGTAATGACATCAGTTGTTTGTGTCGTCTGTGCTGACATCAGTTGTCTGTGTCGTCTGTGCTGACATCAGTTGTTTGTGTCGTCTGTGCTGACATCAGTTGTTTGTGTCGTCTGTAATGACATCAGTTGTTTGTGTCGTCTGTGCTGACATCAGTTGTTTGTGTCGTCTGTAATGACATCAGTTGTTTGTGTCGTCTGTGCTGACATCAGTTGTTTGTGTCGTCTGTGCTGACATCAGTTGTTTGTGTCGTCTGTGCTGACATCAGTTGTTTGTGTCGTCTGTAATGACATCAGTTGTTTGTGTCGTCTGTAATGACATCAGTTGTTTGTGTCGTCTGTCATGACATCAGTTGTTTGTGTCGTCTGTGCTGACATCAGTTGTTTGTGTCGTCTGTAATGACATCAGTTGTTTGTGTCGTCTGTGCTGACATCAGTTGTTTGTGTCGTCTGTGCTGACATCAGTTGTTTGTGTCGTCTGTGCTGACATCAGTTGTTTGTGTCGTCTGTAATGACATCAGTTGTTTGTGTCGTCTGTAATGACATCAGTTGTTTGTGTCGTCTGTAATGACATCAGTTGTTTGTGTCGTCTGTGCTGACATCAGTTGTTTGTGTCGTCTGTGCTGACATCAGTTGTTTGTGTCGTCTGTAATGACATCAGTTGTTTGTGTCGTCTGTGCTGACATCAGTTGTTTGTGTCATCTGTGCCGACATCAGTTGTTTGTGTCGTCTGTGCTGACATCAGTTGTTTGTGTCGTCTGTAATGACATCAGTTGTTTGTGTCGTCTGTAATGACATCAGTTGTTTGTGTCGTCTGTGCTGACATCAGTTGTTTGTGTCGTCTGTGCTGACATCAGTTGTTTGTGTCGTCTGTGCTGACATCAGTTGTTTGTGTCGTCTGTGCTGACATCAGTTGTTTGTATCGTCTGTGCTGACATCAGTTGTTTGTGTCGTCTGTAATGACATCAGTTGTTTGTGTCGTCTGTAATGACATCAGTTGTTTGTGTCGTCTGTGCTGACATCAGTTGTTTGTGTCGTCTGTGCTGACATCAGTTGTTTGTGTCGTCTGTAATGACATCAGTTGTTTGTGTCGTCTGTAATGACATCAGTTGTTTGTGTCGTCTGTGCTGACATCAGTTGTTTGTGTCGTCTGTAATGACATCAGTTGTTTGTGTCGTCTGTAATGACATCAGTTGTTTGTGTCGTCTGTAATGACATCAGTTGTTTGTGTCGTCTGTGCTGACATCAGTTGTTTGTGTCGTCTGTAATGACATCAGTTGTTTGTGTCGTCTGTAATGACATCAGTTGTTTGTGTCGTCTGTAATGACATCAGTTGTTTGTTTCGTCTGTAGGGACATCTGGTCTCTGGGGTGTGTACTGTATGAACTCTGTACACTCAGACATCCAGTGAGTACACACACACACACAGAGTCGGACCTTGTTTATCTTTGTATGTACCTGTATGTATGTATGTATGTGTGTGTTTCAGTTTGAAGGCAGTAATTTAAGGCAGTTGGTGTTGAGGATCTGTAGGGGGCGCTACAGTCCGGTGTCTGAACACTACAGCACTGATCTGAGACTTCTGTTGAAACAGCTGTTTAAAGTTTGTCCTCGTGATCGACCCTCAGTCAACTCCATCCTCAAACTACCGCTGCTGCACGTGCACATCAGCAAACACCTGCACCCACAGGTACACCACAGCTATGATGTCATCACCACATACAGGTCAGGACAGGAACAACATACACTGACACATGTGTGTGTACATTCTGTGTATCGTTCCCTGTTGTTTTCAGTCATTTGGTGATATTTAATCAAAGAAGATTTCAATCAGAAACGCTTTGTGTCAGTCATCATAATAAACGTTCCACAGAGACATGAGTGAGGTTTTGAGTCATATTGCTTCATAATCACACCCACTTTAATAACACCAGCAAACACACACACACAGGATTTGAAGTGGATGTTATGAAGATGTTACAGAATCTTTTTCTTTTCTCAGTTGTTGGAGGAGGAGTTCAGTCACACTGTTCTACACAATCACACACCAGCTGCTCCACCTAAGGCCACAAATTACAGAGGTGTGTGTTTGTGTGTGTGTGTGTGTGTGCGTGCGTGCGTGTGTGTGTGTTTAAATGTATCTGAGGTTTGATTTTCTCTTTCAGATCTCGGTGTCTGTGAAGCTGTAGGGAATCGTGTGGTGAAGCCGCCGGTCAATAAATCTGATCAGAGACGCCCAACAGCCGTGGATGAAAAACCACATGTTCATGTCGGTCCGCTCGAACCCTACGAGCATCATCACGCTCACCTGAATCTCCTACAGGCTCCGCATCACCTCCATCATCATGATGCTGCTGATCGCTATAGCAACAGAGGCGGCGCTCTTCAGCCCTATCAGCTGTGAGGAATCCACATCATCACTTTCACATCTCATGCATGAGTAAATCATGACAAGATTCACGTGACACGCCTCTGTTGCAGATGTGAATGATGTGATGTGATGTGATGTGATGTGATGTGATGTGTTGTGTTGTGATGTGTTGTGTTGTGATGTGATGTGATGTGATGTGATGTGATGTGTTGTGATGTGATGTGATGTGATGTGATGTGATGTGTTGTGATGTGTTGTGATGTGTTGTTAGTGTTGCAGTGGCGAGAGATGAATTCCTGCAGAGGAGACGAGAAGCTCATCAGTATAAAGTCAGAGCTCAGAAACAGCTGGTGAGAGAGAAAAACACTAGATCATTTCATTATATCACTGGACACATAAAGAACATCAATATAATAACCATCTCATTCATTGTGTAAACAATATACAAATGTAATGATTGTGTGTTTATTCAAACAGACAAACTCAACTAAGGTTCTGATTCATTTCCATATTATCACTTTAATATTTATTAGAGAACAGAATCATAAAAATAAATGAAATATTCATTATGCAGAGTCTTCTCTCAAGTATATAAAAAGAGATTGTTTCAGCTCAAATGAAGTGTTTGTTATATGTTCAGTTTGGTGAAACAGTCATGAATCATTGAATCAGTTTGGTTGATTTTGTCTTGTGTTCAGGGTCTCCGGCCGTCCACAGCAGATGCTGAGAGGAACACAGACAAACATCACCAGAAGAAATCACCTCAGAAGAGTAAAGAACAGGGTGAAGACGTGAGTGATGTCATACTGATGAGCTCATGAGGACGATAAAGGGTTGATGAAGATGTGTGTATGTGTTTGTCACAGGAGTATCTGAGACAGTTACAGCGAATCAGAGAGCAGTATCAGGATGAGGTCAGAGAGCTGCGCAACAGAGCGGACACTGAGGTATGAATCTCTCATTCAATCATATCGTCCACAATGTGTGTGTGCTATGATTGGATGATGTCTGAATAACAAAACAAACATTGCTGCTGTGTTTAAAAACATGATGATGATGATGATGATGATGATGAAAGTCTCAATGTGAGATCTCTGTAAGTGTGATTGGTCTGTTTGAACTGATGGATGTTTTCAGGAGGAGAGCACGACAGCAGCACAACAGAAGCTTCACAGAAACAAACAACAGGTATAAACACACAAACTTAAACATAACGTGTGCGTGGGTGGGTGGGTGGTTGTATGCGTGCGTGCTTGTGCGTGTGTGTGTGTGTGTGTGTGTGTGTGTGTGTGCATCCGTGCGTGTGTGTGTGTGTGTGTGTGTGTGTGCATCCGTGTGTGTGTGTGTGTGCGTGTGTGTGTGCGTCCGTGATGTTTGAATGTTTTCACTCTTGTGTGTTTCAGAAAGGAGTCACGTTTGAAATCAAACTAACAGATGAAGAGATACGACAGGAGACACAGAGGAGACCTGAACGAGACGTGAGTGCGGACGAGTAATTGTGTTTAAAGCTCATATTAATATTAACTGTAAATGTAAAAGTGTTTTGTAAAATACTCCTCAGTGCACAAAACCCTCTATAGACATTACATTGTGTGTGTGTTTGTGTGTGCGTGAAACAGGAGGATCCACTGAATAAAACATTAACAAACCAGGAGAATATTTACACGGAAGATTCAGACGGGTCAAAGGTCAAAGCAGATCTACAGGAGAGAGAGAAACTGATGAAGAGAGCCGAGTGGTGTCGAGATGCTCCTGAGACGTTATTGAGCGCTCTTGAGCGAATGGAGGTGATGTCACAGAGCACCAGCATGAGTGACACTCAGACAGGTGAGACACACACACTTAAGATCTTTATTTCAGGAGTCAAAGAGCTGAAAATAAACAGATCACTGTTGTGTTCAGGAGATGAGGAGAGAAAACACTGGAGGACTGATTCTCCTGAAACACTGCTTCACTCTCTCGACCACGAACAACTCATCTGCTCCAGCACAGAGGGTAACACACACACACACACGTGCACACACACACACACACACACACACACATGTGTAGATCTGACAGTATTCTGTGTGTGTTCAGGGACGCTGATGATGATGTCAGATGAGGAACAGAGGCATAATGAAGATGAGTCTGATGTGGACTTAGATGAAGATCGTCTGGAGCCTCGATCAGATGATGAGGACACGTAAGTGCTCTCTCTCTCTCTCTCTCTCTCTTACCCCATTCACACAGACCCCTAATCCCAGAAAACTCACCCAGAGTGCCTTCTGTGTGAACGCAAACGCATCCCGGATTGATCCATAAGTTATTTTAGTTTGTTAGTAAATCGAAAACTAAAGAATAGGCCTACTATTCGTCTTTAGCTAAATCATGGATGAATGCACGAGTCCAAATCACCAAACTTAAGTTCAGATGTGAGAATAGTGTTGTCTGCTTCTAAACAGAGCTTCTAATCTTGAAATGACTTCGATCAAAACTCGCATGAAAATACACAGCGCTTCACTAAACTTGATCGATTACAAACCTTTACATTTATTCATTCGGCAGACGCTTTTATCCAAAGCCCAACTCTCTAAGCACCAGTCCACAGCTGACCCTTTAAAACATGTGTGAAGACCCTGATAACAGACTAACTCTCACCATTTATTTCCCATGTTTTTCTCAACAAAAATATTATAAAGAATATAAACATGTTTTTTGTAGCATTATGTTATCTGTCTGTCAATTCAGTTTTAAGTTTCTTTATTGGCATGACTGCTTGCTTACAATATTGCTAAAGCATTGAACACATAACAAAAGACAAACATTAGAGCAAAGTGCTGAGTAAGGCATGACATATAAAATAAAGTATATGTGAGTAGAATGTAAATGAGCATTGAGATGAATGTGATGTGTGTAACATCTGCATCCGCTCTGTTCATGAACACCTTTGTGAAAGTGTTTCTGTCTCATCATCTTCATCACAATGAAGGAGAAAGTGTGTCACCGTGAGCACAGACTCCATGTTTGCCTGTGTCTGTCTTTCTCTACGGCCAGACTGAGGATCCGTCTCTGTTTTACATCTCCAACAGTCTAGAGATCATCTGACAGATTGTGTTTTCTGTTTACGGTCTGATAGCATTCCAGTTTACTTTGGTTTCTTACTTTCCTTTTCCCAACGATCTAAAGATGACTTCTGATTGCTTTGGTCATTTGGTTTTATTCTGATGTGGATTTGTTCTGTTGTGCCGGTCTGAAGTGTCAGATGGGACGGCTTTAGGTCTCAGACTTTGGCTTTAAAGTGTCTTAGGAGGACTTAAAGTGTTAAGATGTGTCCAGAATTTGAGGGACTGTTTTTAATGTATATTATCAGCCGGTATCTGCCTAATTCAGCCCTGCGTGCATTAATTGGTGGTGTTCTCTGAACTCTGCTTCTACAGAATTCAGCGGGCAGGGATCCTATGGAGTGTTTATGTCACTTGAGAGTCAGACACTGTGTACCCCAAACCTCACAGCCATATAGACGAGCTATAGGCATAATGACACTATCTGTCTCTCTGTGAGTAACAGCTGTGTATGTCTGCAGGAACTTTGAGGATTCAGAGGATGAGCTGAGACAGCAGGTGTCAGACTCCATGAGGAACCTCCTCACCACACACCAGCAACACAGAACGGACTCCAGAGATTCCCAGAATGCATCAGACACACCCAACGACACCTGATGTTATGTGAGGATGACGTTACTGGAGTTGGGTTAGGGGTGTAAGATGTGTCATGCCCTGGACTGTGATGAAGAATTGTGGACAAACATCAATAATTCACTCTCTTGTTTACTAGATCAATGTAAACATTTATTAATGAATCACAGAAAACATTGCAGCTATTCTAGTGAAATGACATACAGTACATTTTTTTGAGGTTCTTGCTGGAGAAATAAGGTCCAAATAATCTACATTCCAGCCGTGTCAATCAGCCATTCTGACCAATCAGAATCACGTATTCCATAGAAACACAGTATTTGACATTTATAACACAAACACAGAATAATCCAGCACAGTGTTTCTTTATCTTGTTTTAAAGAAGAGAAAGAACGTGATTCTTCTGAATGTGATGGTTCTTGTTTCTGTGCTCATGAACACATCAGGCAGTTTAAAGCTGTCGCAGTATTTATCTATCATTGGTATGTTGTTGTTTTGTGGACGAGACGTCGTGATGATGATGATGTTGTGTGTTGTGCGTCCTGTGACAGGCAGGTGAACAGCAGTAGAATATGACGGGTACAAACTGAAGTCCAAACATGTGATGAACACACTTGATCAGTTTGAGACCCGCACCGTACATCAGTCCTGTACAACAGTCACATGTGTCCGCACTGAAAACAACAAACACACAGTCAATCATGTGACACAGTCTGACCTGTCATAAGCGTGTGTGTGTTTACCTGTGAAGTGAACGCTGTGCTGCGTCAGGCAGACTGTTCCACTGTTGTGGTGTGTGTGTTTGTGCCAGTGTGTGTGTAGCGGTGTGTAAGAGACTCTGTGGTGTGTTGCGGCTGTTCTCCGTCCACAGTAGCGGGTGTGTGTAGTTCGCAGTCAGTCTCACGTCACACACTGATGATGACACACTGAGCAGACCCGCAGGAAGAGCCGCTAACTGATTCCCTTCAACATTCAGATACTTCAAACACCTGAATAAACACAAACAACAACATACACACAACACAATCTAATGAAACACAAACACTGCATCACATGTGATAACAGATGTTTCATGTAGATTTAAAGCTTCACCTGAGATTCCTGATGTCATTACTGAGAGATCTGATGAGATTATACGACACATCCACATACTGCAAACACACCAGAGAGTACAGCCTACACACACACACACGTGTACATTTCACCTGCCCCAGCGAGTATTAAAAAATAAGTTTATATTGCAGTAATGTGAAATAAAAAAACTTGACTTATTTTGGTGTTTAGTGAGTGTGTGTTGTTGTTGTTGTGTACTCACTGTTTGGGCAGATGTGTGATCTTACAGAATGAAATGATGAGCGTGTGAAGTTTGTGAAGTTTGTTGATTTCAGGAGGAATCTCTTCTATTGGATTATCCCTCAAGTTTAACACCTGCAGTCGAGTGCAGTCACACACCTGACACAAACACAAACACAAACACTAACACACACACACATGTTCCTTTATGTCATGAATGATGTCATGAAGGTGGGTACCTCATGAGGAACATGTGTGAGGTCATTAAAAGAGGCGTTGAGAGACTGTAGACGATGAGCCAGCGATGTCACATCAGGAAGATGAGAAACAAAATGAGCCTGCGCACACACACACACACACACACACGTGTCTGGTTTATTATCTCTGTGGGGACAGTCCATAGGGGTGATGATTTTTATACTGTACAACTGTATATTTTATCTCCAAAACCTAAAGATCATAGAAAACTTTTTGTATTATTGGATTTTTACAGTATATTGTTCTGTCCGATTTATAAGCTCTTTTGCCCGTAAGGACCTCACAAGTCCACCTGAGCTGATGTGTATTCAGGTTTAGTTCCCCGACAGGATATACAAACAGTCAAACTGAAGATGGTGGTCAAACAGGAAGTTTCTTTCTGCCGTTCTTCCTCTTTTACTGGAGGATAAAAGGTTTCATTTCCTCAGAACAAAAGTGTGATTGTGTTGAAGAGCTTCATGAATCACAGTACAACCTTCACACAACATTGTTTGAGGAGATGTGATGTGAGACACACACAAGCCTGCTCTTCATCTCACAGACGTGTGTCACCTTGAAGCTCAGGTTCAGTCCTCCTCGCGTGAGACAGTCGAGAAGAGCCAGCTCAGACGCACTGATGACATCACACTCGTCTCCGGTCTGGAACGGTGAGCGCGTGCGGCGAGAGCCCTGGAAGTGTTTACTGGTCACACAGTTCAGAAGTTGATGTGCTGTGATAAACAGACGAGCAGAGAATGAGACGTTTATCTTAATCGCTGCCAGGGAAACATTGAGAGGTGAGACGGTCTCACGTGTGTGTGAGATGTGCCAGCGAGGGGCTTGTGTGTGTGTGTCACTCTCTCTCTCTGGTGACCCCCACAGCTCACACACTTCACTTGTGTTCCCACAATGCCTTGCTCGTGCCTCCAGCTGAATCATGGCTGCTAACTCTGAGAAGAGCGACGCAGATTCACATGAAACAATGAATCAACACTCAGAGAACATCTTGAGAATGCGTGCGCATATGTTACCACAGATGATGTGTGTGTGAGGGATCCTGCGCTTGACGTGTGTCAGTCCCTCACAGCTCACGATCTGATTGGCTACTTCACGCTGAGCCCCTCTGTGCAGCTCTGATAGGAATAGATCCAGTAGCTTCTTGTAGTTGCAGGTGGACAGAACAGCGTTCCTGAGCTCCGCCAGGGAGCCGCGTGCTGATTGGCTCCTCTGCAGGAAGTCATTGAGGCAGAAGAGAGCGGGCGGTCTGGACAGATGTGGGATTCTAGACGCTGTGCGCTGAGCGTGAGAAGGGAACCCTCTTGTGATTCTGGTCCCTGTCATGGGTGGCGGTGACGTCGGGCCAAAACGACACGCACGAGGCTCTTCTGCAAACACACAGATGACATCATCAGCATCATCCAATCCCTATCCAGGAGGGTCAATGTCATGGTGACCTTTCACAACACATCTGACAGTCGTTTTCTTCAAGATAATGAAGGGTAGTTTTAAATCAGGTGTGTCAGACTCTGGAGGCCCTTCAGCTTATCAAGATCTTCTACAGGTGAAGTTTGGAGCTGACTGGAGTTAAACTGAGTAGAGCCGTGACCCTCCAGGACAATGTGCTTGATATAAAACTGCTTATAGAATTAAGATGCAGTGTATAGACTAAAGACCTGCTGCTGTTTTTGTCGTCAATGTTAATGAAACAACAAAATACAAAACCATGACTTGCTCTTGACTAAAGAAGTTAGACCCGCTGTACCTCAAAGTTAAATCAAATGGTGAAATAAGATTGTGTCAATACTTTGGCCTTAATAGTCTGTCATTCTTTCTTTCTTTTTAAGTGGAACACACCGTCCTACAGTATCCCTATACACATGTCCACAAAGAGAATAAACACTTTATCTGCAGCAGACTTTTTTAAGTCATTAAAATGGTGCTTTTTAAATATAAACAGTATTTTTTAAATATTTAACAGAATTGGTGCTCCCATCCCATCAGTAATAGTGTTCCGAGGCGCGCGACTTATCTGACCGTACCTGTGTTCCGAGGCGCGCGACTTATCATTTGAGGAGGTCGTGGTCTTCTCAACAGCATCACGTGCGCTGATTCTTTCTGATTATTATTCATCATCTGTTAATAAAAAAACACGTCACTCAACAACAGATAGAGAGAGTATATCAGATCTGCTTTAGCGATTATAAAGTCATATATAAAGACAAAAATTTTATTAAACTTTACAATATAGATCATTAAGTGTTTTATCTTATTAGAATTAGCGTCACTTTCATTAAGAAACAAATCGGTCATTTAATTCATGTTTGAATTCAGCGTCATCAATATTTCACGATATCGGTTTATTTCCACAGACTTTCATGCGAGATCATGAAGAGAAATAAGTTGAAACTCACTGTTGTCCAAACGAGCCGCTGTGAATCTGGTGTCCCTAGCAACCGTCCTAGCAACCGCCTGTCAAACTCAAGACGCAGCCTGCTCCCTGACGTCACCGAGCTCGTGTTCGACTTAATGCGGCGCTGCGCTGCGCAGACATCAAAGTATCGCGAGAAAGTTCGAAAGTTGAGTAACACTGTAATAATAAGAAGTTCTTCATGTGTTACAACACTGTATGTCATTAAATACAGATCCTGCTCACGTCATGGATGTATTAAAGAAAAAGTGCAGTAAACAATAGAAAGGTTTATCGGTGGATTAATGATGATTTAGTTAACCTCCTGGTTCATCTATTGTGTGTGTTATTGGTGATATGACATGGTTGATTCTCACATGATGGTCTGTTATTACTCAAATCCTGATGGTGTGTCTGAGGTTCTCAATCAATTCAGGGGATTAAACCTCAGAATCATGAAATGTGAATGTGGTCAGGTGCAGTGAGAATGTGAAATGTTTCTGATGGTAAAACAGATTACCTTATAAAGACATGGCCTTTGTGTGTTCCTGTTTCACATGTTGTGTGGGTCGCTTCCTTCCTCTCACATTTGAATAGACAGACGCTGCAGAACCTCTCGACACTGACAGACAGCCTGAAGTCACCCGTCCACAGGTATGAGACAGCCGTCCACATCACCTCTCTCTCTCTCTCTCTCTCTGTTTGTTTGTGTGTGAATGACTGATGTGTGTGTAAAGTGCTGTGAGCTGTGAGCTCATTTACAGTCTTATGGTTGCAATGCTGCTGTGATCTAAAGTTTTGGGGAAAGCGTGTAGAAGATCTTATAATGAAACATCTTGGGTGAACGTCTAGTTAAATCTAAGAAGCTGAAAGAAGAAAGGAAGAAATAAAGAAAGATCCTTTTCTTTGGTGATGGAATCTTCATTGATTTGTGTTTGCTGTGCAGGTTGATGTGATGGATTTATGACACGCAGCTGCTCTCTGATGTTCTTGTGCATTTATATTTCATTTATTCATGACACGTGTGTGTCTGATCAAACTCATGATGATGTTGTTGTGCAGAAAAGCTGTGAGCGTTTGAATAAAGCGTTGGCTTCTCCTTCAGTTTAGCAGAAGTGAAGGTTAGATGAAACAGGAAGCTGCGGTTGCTCGAGCTGCAAACGCCTGAACTTACACAGCAACTCATATCAAAACTTTCCAGAAGAAACTGTAGCAGATCATCATCATCATGATCTCTGAATGTTGTTTCACACCTCTGTGATGAACATCCACATGTCAATTTATTTCATCCTGTTGGTGTCTTGCCAAACTAAAAGCAGAAAACTGACATGTGTGCTGCTGTGATGAAAGAGGAAGGTTACAGCATGTGATGTACATGTAAGCAGCCATTTAAAAGCACGAAACAAACCTTTAACATGTTTGGAATGAATGAAACATGTGACAGCGTTATCAGACTGCTGATCTCTGTCATGAATGCAAATGAACATAACTGTGTCGTTCTGACGCATGTGATATGTGCATGAGAACTACTTTGAGATGAAATATGTACACGTTTACTTATTTACTGTCTTATCATGTTATCTATAGAATTAAACATATATGAATTATATGTGTTCGTGGTTACATTTAAACATTCATTTGGTGTTTTTTCAAGAGATTTAGACTCAATGTTTTTATTTTCACGTGCACAGTGAGGAAAACTAGTTTGAATGAATGAATGACTGAGGCACTTGCTGAATAAAGCGCTTTATTGTGTTTCCCTGTACAATAGAATGATTTCTTTGGAAATAGGATAGGACAATATCTGTCTGAGATGAAACCGTTTAAATCTGAGGGTGCAAACAAATCTAAATATTGAGAAAACTCCCCCTGAAGTTGGTCATCAGAAGCACTGCAGCAGGCCGTCCACTCACAAATATAAAGTTTTTATGTACTTAGTTTTTGTACAAAATATCTTCATGGAATATGATCTTTACTTTATATCCTAATGATTTTGCCATAAAAGAAAATTTGATAATTTTGGTTTTTACAAAAAGATTTCCCGAGCTACTTGAGACTGGTTTTGTGATCCAGGGGGATAAATGTGCAATGAGATTAAGAACAGCAGTGATAATCATAAACATGAGCTCATATACAACAATACCAATAACAGCAGTTGCATTTACAAATGTGCAGATTAAGATGAAACAATATAGACAACAGTTCTCTATATCTTCCTTTAATTAAACAAAAATCTTTCTCTTTATTGAATACAATTTGAAAGGGTTGAAACCGTTTTTTACATAAAGAATGACATATTTACCTCAATATTAAGCTTTCTTGAATGTACTTAAAACTGTATTTATGGAGTTAAATGCATTAGTGATGAAATAATCTTTTCTTTATATCAGGTGAAAGCGTCTGCTAAATGACTAAATGTAAATGAGATATCGTTCCATCATGAAGAAAACTGAATATATTGTGTATATTTGTAATATCATGCACATCATCATTGTTTCCTCATTTCTGCACAGCTGCTTTGCAACAGTGAAAGACTTGATTTGAATTGAATCACCTTACATTTGAATGTATAACTTGATAATGTGATATTGTGAAGTACATCAGAAGGGTTAGATGGAAAGGATGTCTCTGATGATTGTGTGTTTGTTGTCATTGTGCCATGAGTTTGTTTGTTTGTGGGAGTTTTGTGGAAACCCCTTGACTGTGACATGACATTGAACATGTGTTGTTGTGACAGGTAAATATATATATTGTGATCGTGTAAGATGGCGGCCACATCACACATCTCACCGGAGGAGATTGAGGAATTGAGAGAAGCTTTCAGTAAAGTTGGTGAGTCAGACGCACACTGAGATTGCTCACGCTGTATGTGACGATGACGTCAGACTGATGTTTGATCTCTCTTCAGATGTGGACGCTAACGGTTACATCAGCACGGATGAGCTCAATGCCTTGTTTAAGGCAGCAAACCTGCCGCTTCCAGGTTACCGCGTGCGTGAGATCATACAGGAGCTCAGCGCAACCATGGACCTGAATAAGGATGGAAAGATCACCTTTGATGAGTTTGCCAAAGTAAGACAAATCACACATTATCACACCTTTCAAAAGCTTTAGATCAGTGTCCTGAAGTTTTGTGTGTGTGTTTGTGTCAGGTGGTCCATGAGCTCAAGAGTTCAGAGGTCGCCAAGACGTTCCGGAAAGCAATTAATAAGAAGGAGGGCATCTATTCTGTGGCTGGAACATCGGAACAATCTGGAACCCAACACTCATATTCTGGTGTGACACACACAGTAACACACACAAACAACTGATCATATGCGATGACACTTCTAATGCTCTGTGTGTGTGTGTGTGTGTGTGTGTAGAGGAGGAGAAGGTGGCCTTCGTGAACTGGATCAATAAAGCTCTAGAGAAAGATGCGGACTGTCAGCATGTCATTCCCATGGACCCGAGCTCTGATGATCTGTTCGCAGCGGTGGGAGATGGGATTGTTCTCTGGTACCTGCAGCTTCAGCTACACACAAAACTGATCTTAAACATCTTTCTCTTAACTCTGAGTCAGCTGAAGTGCAGAGGTGTTTTAATTTTTAGTCAGAGATAAGGGTCGACGTGTATTCACGTGTGAATAAAGAGCTTGAAGAACCTGATGCTATGAGCTCAGAATGCCATTGACCAATCAGAATGAGTTTTTTTTCGTCTTCTTCTGCAGTAAAATGATCAACCTCTCTGTTCCTGATACCATTGATGAGCGAACCATCAATAAGAAGAAACTCACACCTTTCACCATCCAGGTACACACAAAACTCTCCCGCTCTGTGATTGGCTGGTTGGATTGACGTAGTATTGTGATTGGACATGATATGTTAAGTTTAGCTTTCCAGTGGCTCAGGGGTCATGGGTTTGATCCCAGCGATTGCACAGACCCAAATACAAATGTATAGAATCATGCAGTGTAAGTCGCTTTGCATAAAAGCATCTGCCTAATGCATGTGCAGGAAAATCTGAACTTGGCGTTAAATTCAGCTTCTGCCATTGGCTGTCATGTGGTGAATATTGGAGCAGAGGACCTGAAAGAGGGCAGGCAGCATTTAGTGCTGGGACTCCTGTGGCAGGTCATCAAGATCGGTCTGTTCGCTGACATCGAGATCAGCAGGAATGAAGGTACAAAACACACGTGCTGTCCTATATGCTCTGTTGAGTTGAGTTGTGTGTTTGTAGACTCACACGTTGTGTTGTGTTGTGTGTAGCTCTGATTGCGTTACTCAGGGACGGAGAGAGTTTGGAGGATCTGATGAAACTTTCTCCTGAGGAGCTTCTTCTGCGTTGGGTGAATTATCACCTGGAGGACGCCGGATGCCCCAAAATCAACAACTTCAGCTCAGACATTAAGGTGAAAACACCGTGAATGACCAGAGAAGAGAGAGCACACTCGGGTACACACAATATACACTACTTATGTCATGTCATGTGACTATCATACAGGACTCCAGAGCATATTACAACATCCTGAATCAGGTGGCACCCAAAGGAGATGAGGAGGGAATCCCGGCCATTCCCATTGACATGTCAGGAATACGAGTGAGAATCTTTCTCAATCACTTGTTTCCAGTTTAGGTTCACGTTCTGATATGAAAATAGTTGATTGTGAGTATGTGATGTTTTCTACAGGAAAAAGATGACGTCAAGCGAGCCGAGTGTATGTTGGAGCAGGCCGATCGACTCGGCTGTCGACAGTTCGTCACGGCCACAGATGTCGTCCGTGGAAATCCTAAACTCAATCTGGCCTATGTGGCCAATCTGTTCAACAAATATCCCGCTCTGAAGAAACCAGAGAACCAAGACATCGACTGGAGCTCTATCGAGGGTCTGTCAGTCTGTGACTTTCTCACTAGAGACAAACATCATCAATGAGATCTCATGTCATGTTCGACACTGCTCCTTTAGATTTGATAAATACCAAAGATCTCAACATGAACAATTGATCTGATCTGTGATGTGTTAGTTGTGTATTAAATTAAGAATAATCCACCTTAAATAACAAGTTAAGGGGATAAAGAACGACACAGACGCCCTTCAGTCAGCCGGTGTTTCAGTTGTGTAGTGTTTGTGATTTACAGTCATCTGTGCAGATCATCATGTGTGCTGTGATGTTCATGCGCTTCTGATTCTGTTCAGGGGAGACCAGAGAGGAACGGACCTTCAGAAACTGGATGAACTCACTGGGTGTAAACCCACGTGTCAATCATCTCTATGTGTGAGTGCATGTATTTCATCACGTGTCCTTGTTATTCATCTTTCAATCTGAAGTCATTTTTACTCCTAAAACTCTTGTTTCAGGGATCTGGCAGATGCTCTGGTCATCTTCCAGCTTTATGAGAAGATCAAAGTTCCTGTGGACTGGGATAGAGTTAATAAACCACCGTATACCAAACTGGGCAGCAACATGAAAAAGGTACGACTGCAAGCTCCATAAAGCCGACTATCAAAACGTCACTCACAATAATGAGCAGTTTCCTTTGAATTCTCCTCTGTACACAAACACAAAGTACACTTATTTACGTTTTTATAGCTGTGCGGTGGAGAATGAAAGTCATCTTTTCTATGTTACTGTTGTCATTGCAGCTGGAGAACTGTAACTACGCTGTTGAGTTGGGAAAGAAAGAAGCCAAATTCTCTCTGGTGGGAATAGCCGGACAGGACCTGAATGAAGGCAATCGAACCCTGACCCTCGCCCTCCTCTGGCAGCTCATGAGGAGGTAAGAACACAACGTTCATGTGCTTAACACTCAAAGATGAGTGAATATGTACAAATATAATGAAGTGATATACAACTCTTTTTTAGCTCTGTGTCACAGGAAAAAGACATTAATTCAAGTGTGCTATTTGTGATACTTTCAGTCTTTGATGTACGTTTCAGAAATGATGGACATCAGCATGGAACAGTTCAGACTAAATAAAACTCAAGCTGATCTTTTTTAAGCACAGTGACTATGTGCATTTTCAAGTATATTTCTTGGATAGAAACACAAGTGCAGTGTAAAGACTACTAAACTAAAGTTGTATAAGTGTACACTTGACTCAAGGTCTGAAGGTGATGTTCGTCTGCAGGTATACTCTGAATATTCTGGAAGATCTGGGTGATGGACAGAAGGTGAATGATGACATTATTGTCAGCTGGGTGAATGACACACTCACACAAGCAGGAAAAAACCCCATCAGTGGATTTAAAGTGAGTAAACGCCGTCAGACGTGCTGCTGACACACTTTCACTTCACTCACTCCCTCACTTACTCTTCACTATTGTAGGACGGATCTATAAGCAGCAGCATGCCCGTACTGGACCTGATTGATGCCATCCAGCCCGGATCCATCCGTTATGATCTGGTCAAGACATCAGACTTAACAGACGATGAGAAACTCAATAATGCCAAGTATGAAGAACACAGAGCTGATGATCAACTTTCTTACACTGTAGTCATGAAACACGTCATTGAACTCGCTCCTTGAATAAAAACCAAAAACACACATTTTAACCAGACAATGTCAAACACAGAGACACATTTCTTTCTTTCTGATTCATCTGTGTGTGTGTGATTCTTTCTGTAGGTACGCCATCTCAATGGCGAGGAAGATCGGCGCACGTGTGTACGCTCTTCCAGAAGATCTGGTGGAGGTGAAGCCTAAGATGGTGATGACGGTGTTTGCGTGTCTCATAGCTCGAGGGATGAGGCGAATCTAAACATCATGATGTCATTGCCAATATAATGATGATGCATGTTTGTTTAACTGTTATTCAGCATTACATGGAAAAACTGAATCTAAAGTGTTTCTAATCCCCAGGCTTGTATAACATATGATGAAGATTTCTTTAGTGAATATTAAAGTGTTTTCTGCTCTCTCTGTTACAGTATTCCTCATGTCTTCAGTTGGTTTTGCTCTTCTGTATGTTCATGACACTCAGGCTACAAATAACACAAGCTAAAGCAGAAATAAAGCTAAATAAAATGTAGTTTTTCTACTTAAACACCAAAAACATTCCAATGTTAAGATATAATGACCTTGTTGTCAATCATAAATCCACTGTATTTTCCATATAAGTCATGTTTCATTTCATATTATTCCAGTGATTGTTCATGTATTCATCTCAATGATGCCTGTAGCAACAGTTCATTTCAATCCTCCCGACTACATCACAGTATGAGATGAACCCTGTCTCTATGAGTCTTTACAGTACACACTTCAGGTGTCACACAGTTTTATCATCAGCCGATGGAGAAATGAAAGAAGAGTGTTTTACCTAACTGACAGAGATTTCTTTTAACACAAACACAATTCGTTTTTTCATGGTTTTGATTTTTGTACTGGGAAACTAAAATATGGAGAAAACTGATATCTATTAAAACATTCCCACTTGACTTTTTGACACTCTTAAAAATAAAGGTGCTTATAAGAGGATTCTTTTTTTTGTTTAGAATTTTGTTCAGTTAAAGAATCATCTCTTTCCACCCAGTTGATAATCTGAAGGACCTTTTTCAAATTGTTTTGACACTTTTACAACAAAACCCTGTGACTTTGTAACAGTGAGAAGAGTGAAAAGTGCAGTTAGAATAAAACGGAAGTGAACGTCTGAAATCATGAGAAACTTCCAGAACACGATGTTTGAAGTCCATCACTTTATTACCAGAACATTACGGCAACTTCAAACAAACACAAATGTTGAGAATCTTTTCACAAGTACAAAAGAAATTGATTCGGAGCTTCAGCTCATGCCTAACAGAAGAATGAAGAAGACTAAGATGAGAATGAACAGATGAAATAATATCCATGTGTTAGGGTTTTCAGACAGATCTCACTGTCACACACTAGAGAATGAAGCTCGGTGTTCTTATGGTCTGTGCTTGAGTTCAGAGAATCAGTGAATCACTTGACTGTCTTGCTCTCAGCGGGTGTCTCTCCGTTATCAAGAGTCTTGAGCAAACGGAAGAGACCGGCGGCTTCACGAATGCGACTGAACTCTATGCAGAAAGCCTGAACCTCGATGAACAGATCCTGAACATTAATGATCTTATTCCTGATGAGAGACTGAAGAAACACACACACCAGACGCACCAAACGATTCTGAGAGACAGAGAGAGAGAAAAAATCAGGGGATATCAAGAGAAAAGGAGCAATGAGCTAAACGACTGTGTGTCCTAAACCACACATTATATAGATATACATATATATTAAGAATAACTGATGAACACGTGCTGGACTTCACTGACTGCATGTGAAAAAAGAACTGCTCATAATTCAAGTCAATATACTTTGCCTTAGTGTCATTTTATTCAGCGTGTGTACCTGCATGTATTTGTCTTTAATCTGTTCACATGTGGAGATGCAGTTGGAGATGTACAGATGAATGAATTCAGGAGGAAGATCCACAGCTGTGGTTAATCTACAGCAAACAAACATGAATACAGTGCAAACACTTCATACGACTCATTCTGGTGATTCAATTCTGATGTCATACCTGTTGACCACCTCCATAGAGTGTAGAGACATGTCCATGTTGACCAGAACAGAGAAATATTCTGTGATCTGACTGGAGGACATGAGCTTCAGAAGCATCTCAATGGCCACCAGAGGATTATTCTCCACCAGGTCTGGCAGTTTGACTGGTGTCAGTCCAATATGATAAACCAGCTTTGGGTCTTTCTCCAACTCACCCAGCAGCTGTTGAGAGAAAGAACAGAGAGATCTCGTTTACTAATCTTTCACTTGAGAAAATCTACAGAAATAAGACACTTGTGTTGTGAAATTCATTACGGTTCATTTCTCCACAAACTTTTTAAATCCTTCTCATTATTCTCTGGTCATTTGCATGACTGTGATACAGTGACAACTGTTAATGATGCAAATGCTTTACAATTGAAGGAATATCTTGTTTTCTTCATTATAATATTAAGCATCAGTAGTATTTTGGGGCAGAATATGAGCTGAGCATTGACTGACTTGAGATTCTGGTTTGAAAACATAAGAAACTGAGCTGGCGTTGTGATTGCGGTGTGGTCATGTCACCTGAGTCTGCTGTGCGGCTGATAAAGGGCTCTTGAAGGCTTTGGCCATGACACGCTTGATTTCCACTCCAGTGCCGTTGCGCACACACATGGAGCGGTCCCACTGAACCCGGTGGTCTGGTTCACACGGGTTGAGCCAGGCCAGTTCGTCCTCACACACCAGCAGAGGCGGAGCGGGACGGATGAACTCCGGACGAAAGTGACCTATGACAGACACACGGGGGCTTTTAGACCGGATCAACACAACCAAACAAAGCAGACATGATTTTAATCGAACAACTGCACTTACTCTCAAGAGGAGGCCGTGGCCCGGTCACCAGTGACTCTGTGATTTGATTGGCCACTGAGCTGTCAAAGCCCGAGTTGGAAGAGTCTGGGTCGGGATCGCTAAGCAGGCTGGGAAAACTGGCTTTACTCTGAGTGGGCAGTTCAGACTGACGCTCTGAACGAAAAGAGAGAAAGAATCCGTCTGTCACCATCGTGACGTGTGATTTTACACATGCACGAGATGCATTCAGTGACTGATGTATCTTTATGTATCTGCAGCCACAGAGAATGATGGGAAATGTATCACTTTATCGCCACTCGTACTCAACACAACACAAATGCCGTTCGGCTTACGTTCAAAACTACAAACTATAATGAAGAACACATGTGCTTGCTCAAATTCTCTCATGAATACGATGATGATGATGATGATTTTTATGAAAATACCAGCGAGAGCCAACTGAAGTCCACTGATGTCCACGGGCTGCGGCGTGGAGCCCACGTCCATGCTGGACACCTGCCTGGGGGTCTTCTTGAAGAGCTCTCTTGGCGGGGCGAGCATCAGCTGTGACAGAAAGAACTTCTCAGGGAGCGTGATGGGCGGAAGAAAACCTGCAAACATTCAGAATGTGCGATCTTCAGAAACACCTCGTGCACACCTGTCTTCTGGTATCTGAGAGGTTGTTCCGTGTGTTCAGGTGCGTGTACCTGAGAGTGGGTTCTCCGGCTCCTCTCCCGCGGGCGATGGGTTCAGCAGGTGTGCGAACACAGCGGCGAAGGGGTTTGCGGCCAGCGGCTCGGTGCGGTACATCTCCCACAGCAGATAAAGCGCAGTGAGCCGCTGAGGAGCGCTGGGCAGGAGGTCGGGCTGCTGCAGCAACATCACTAGAACCGAACCCACCCGGAAGTGCTCGGCTTTACCGAAACAGTGATGGAAGGCAGTGGAGAGCTGCTCGAAGCTGTTACTGCAGGCGTCTTCAGACATGATGCCCAGCAGGTTAGACAGCTCCTTAGGAGCCAGAGTCATGATTCCTCTGTCAGACTGGACCACTACACTAGAAAACAAACAAACACTGGATTAGAATAAACACTGCAGATCTGAACACTGGAGATCTGAACACTGGAGATCTGAACACTGGACACTGGAGATCTGAACACTGAACACTGGAGATCTGAACACTGGACACTGGAGATCTGAACACTGAACACTGGAGATCTGAACACTGGACACTGGAGATCTGAACACTGAACACTGGAGATCTGAACACTGAACACCGGAGATCTGAACACTGGACACCGGAGATCTGAACACTGAACACCGGAGATCTGAACACTGAACACTGGAGATCTGAACACTGAACACTGGAGATCTGAACACTGAACACTGGAGATCTGAACACTGAACACTGGAGATCTGAACACTGAACACTGGAGATCTGAACACTGGACACTGGAGATCTGAACACTGAACACTGGAGATCTGAACACTGAACACTGGAGATCTGAACACTGGAGATCTGAACACTGGAGATCTGAACACTGGAGATCTGAACACTGGAGATCTGAACACTGGAGATCTGAACACTGAACACTGGAGATCTGAACACTGAACACTGGAGATCTGAACACTGAACACTGGAGATCTGAACACTGGAGATCTGAACACTGGACACTGGAGATCTGAACACTGAACACTGGAGATCTGAACACTGAACACTGGAGATCTGAACACTGGAGATCTGAACACTGGAGATCTGAACACTGGAGATCTGAACACTGAACACTGGAGATCTGAACACTGGAGGTCTGAACACTGGAGATCTGAACACTGAACACTGGAGATCTGAACACTGGAGATCTGAACACTGAACACTGGAGATCTGAACACTGAACACTGGAGATATGAACACTGGAGATCTGAACACTGAACACTGAAGATCTGAACACTGAACACTGGAGATCTGAACACTGGAGATCTGAACACTGAACACTGGAGATCTGAACACTGAACACTGGAGATCTGAACACTGAACACTGGAGATCTGAACACTGAACACTGGAGATCTGAACACTGGACACTGGAGATCTGAACACTGGACACTGGAGATCTGAACACTGGAGATCTGAACACTGAACACTGGAGATCTGAACACTGAACACTGAAGATCTGAACACTGAACACTGGAGATCTGAACACTGAACACTGGAGATCTGAACACTGAACACTGGAGATCTGAACACTGAACACTGGAGATCTGAACACTGAACACTGGAGATCTGAACACTGAACACTGGAGATCTGAACACTGAACACTGGAGATCTGAACACTGAACACTGGAGATCTGAACACTGGATCTGCTATTGAAAGGCCAATGAAAAGCCATTACGCGCTCGAGCTCACAGCACGTCACAGGATTTGTTTACCTCCAGGTTTCCTAACGTGTCAGATCCCAGAGCCTACAGGTATAAACCGAACATTTCTATAAGTGCTGTATATGTAGCGGAATGGTCGGTGTGTGTGTGTGTGTGTGTGTGTGTGTGTGTGAGTGACATTTACCTCAGTCGAGTTCATTTATCAACAAACACAGACGCGTTAACGCGCCATCATGTCCCGCACTGACGCGCCGCTTCTCTGCGATCTTACACGCGTTTATACTTTAGTAATTGAATTATTTCTGCTGTAATATCTGAATCTTCCGTTCAAAACTGTCGCGTCGAAGAGCTTCACATGTACACTTCCGGCGCAACACTTCCTGTGCGTCGAATGCACTTTTGTAGTTCGAAACAAAACCACTACACAAGCTCTTAAAGTTCTTTACTCACAGATAACTCACTGTTTGATCAATAAAAGCGTGTTTCCCTCATCCAAACCATATAATTTAACACTGAATTATTCTTTTTATTTTATTTGAAACAAAATACGTAGAGGTCGCGGGACCCGGAAGTGAATCGCTTTCTGCTTTGAATGTTACCCACAATCCATCGCACCTTCCTTTCCCTTACAGATCTTACAGAGTGAGTACCGGACCTGCTAATATCAGTTATGAATCTACAATCATCCGCGCGATTAATCGCTGAACGTGATGTTTAATGTCTCATATGAGTGAAGTGATATATCATCCATTATTCACGCGCTTTTTGACGCGTCTGTGACGCAGATGTGAAGTTAGTTTAAGCGTCTTCCGAGTTCAGTGATTACACGACTAAACCCGTGAGGCTCTTTGTTCAATATCACTTTTAATAAGAGTTAAATCCGTTCACGATGTGTGTTGTGTCGAAGCTGAACCGGAACGTTTCCTCCTGAAGCTTTTCTCATGAACTCAAATCACGAGCTCTTCGTGTCTTCTGTGAGGACTATCGCGTTAAGTGTCGTGTTGTGAGATGATCAGGTGAACTCATACCTGTGTGTGTGTGTGTGCAGATGGCTCCTCTGAAGAAGGGTGAGAAGAAGAAGGGTCGCTCGGCCATCAATGAGGTGGTGACACGCGAGTACACCATCAACATCCACAAACGCATCCACGGCATGTGAGTTCATCTCCTTCCTGAGACCCTGAACGTCACACAGATGTTTGTGAGCGACCTCTCAATGAGTGTGTTCTCCTTCAGGTCCTTCAAGAGGAGAGCTCCTCGTGCGCTGAAGGAGATCCGTAAGTTTGCCGTAAAGGAGATGGGCACACCAGACGTCCGCATCGATACTCGTCTCAACAAGGCTGTGTGGGCTAAAGGGATCAGGTGAGGGATTGTGTTTGCGTCTCATCACACTGCTGGGCTCTTTCTTCACTCTTGACAGCATGTTGTGTTTTTCAGGAACGTGCCGTACCGCATGCGTGTGCGTCTCTCCAGGAAACGTAATGAAGATGAAGATTCCCCAAACAAGCTGTACACACTGGTCACATACGTCCCCGTCACCACCTACAAAGGTCAGATTTATCATTCTATCCCTTCGCTTCACTGTACTCACGAGGATCTTATAGACGGCTGTGTACTTCACTTTGTTGTGAAGAGTTTATCAAACATTGTGTCTGAGATACCAATCTCTCTCTCTCTCTCTCTCTCTCTCCCTCTGCAGGTCTTCAGACTGTAAATGTGGATGAAAATTAAGTTTCTCATGGCCATTGAAATAAAAACATAAAAGGAATTTTGTTGTGGATTGATTTATTTGAGAATTGTCGATGTGTAATCAAAGCGAACATGTTTATGCGGTGATTGTTGTTGTAAGTAAACGTGTAGAGAATAACAGCGTGTGAAGGTCTCTTCAAAACCTTGCTGATGCTTGAGAACATCTGTTACACTTCCACAGTAGGGCTGAATGATACATTGGATTTTCATCGTCATCGTGATATGAACACATCGCAACAGACAGCCTGACACGATGAATAAGGCAAAACAGTTCATTACATGCAATAAGCGTGTGTAATAAACATTTGTCCCATCACGATTAGCACTGGAGACACGGTTGGCGCGTTCATGCTATTACCCGCACCAGGGCCCAATAAGGCAGCGTGGAAGAAGAGCCCACAGATCTCCTCAAGAAACTTCAGCACGGCGTTATTGACAAATATACAAACACAAGCCCATCATGATGATTAATCGTGTTTGCTGTGACAGATTTAGTCTGAGGACGAACGATGTGATATTTGAGAAAACTAAATGAACCACAGAGAAGTTCAGGGGACGTCATTTGTCTGTATATTACTTGAGACACCACTGGATCATTTCAAAGCGAGAACAAACGAAATGCTAATTATCTTACGTTTTATTTGAAGTTATCTTTACATTGAGTTGTGAACATGAGGAAAAATGTTCTTTTGATTCAAATGAATTCAGAGTGCAAATTTGGTCTCAGAGTTTAAACAGCATCAATCAATAAAAAAGCTTCTCTGTCTCTTTAAAAAGCAGAACCAAATCTGCTATCAACAGTATAGACAGGCAGCGTTTAAGACTATTTCAACAAATTTACACACAATTATATTTGTGGACAAATGTTAATACGTATGATATTATTACACAGAATTTCCCCAGATTTTTGTGCAGAATTAACATGAAAAGTCTGCAGATTCCGTATGTACTCGCTTATGAGGAAAAACAAACTTTATGTGAGCAAAACCTATGAAGATGTACATACAACAGGAAACCTAAAAGTAGTTTCAAGTTCATGTTATGTGGCTCTTAAACTATTTGGCGCCTGTTTTATTCTCCATAGTAGCCTATGGATCCTTTGTCTGGAGCCCTGGTGCATCTCTAAGTAATATTTTTGTCCACATAAAAATACTGTAGTATACTATATACTTTATTCAGTGGGAATAGGCTATTCAATGTTTAGGTTCACAGAGAACCTGTTAAAGCACTAAGACATGGGAACAGTATAGCTAACATTCACATATGAATATTTAACACAAGACATATCGTCATCTCAATATTAAACAATGTTATCGTGCAGCTCTAGTCCACAGTTCACTTTGAATTTGAAATCACAGTATGATGGTCAGGACAGCACACATTCTTTAAAACATAAATGATTTAATTGGTGTCAGAAAAAACTTGAAGACAAAGTAGACGGACGTAGAGGTTCATTGGTGATCAAGAGACTGCAGAGCTTCTGGAGATGTTTCACATGATGATGAGAGATCTAATGTGTCCAGTGTGATCATACATTCAAAACATGCCTCCATTTATATTCATGTACATTACATAGAAATAAAACATGATGTATTCTGATTCTCACAGGCTAATGTCTGCAGTGAATCATTCAGACTCTGATATGAGAAGTGAACCCTCTCACACACACTTAGTCATTTATCATCAATAAATCAGATGTGATCGAGTTATTTCAAAAGTTTCTGCTGACTCCGTAAATAAGACTATAAATCCACATGAATACTGATTCATAACAATTGTTAAAAGCTTAAGTGCTGTAAAAATAATGCTGATCATTGATGAGTAGAAATAGATCACAGTATCAAAGATGACAGAATTATATATTTAAAAAAAACAGACATAAGGTTGAGATTTGGCTCAGCTGATTCGGTTTATATGAGGTGTGTTGTACTTTATGCAGTACCGCAAGAACCGACAGGCGGGATGACATCACATTACCACGAGAGAGCCGACTGCACCAAACGCCTTGAATCGCTCTCGTTGTAAAGTGATGTCGTCAGCCCTTGCAGCGTCGCATGAATTCAAACAAGCCTAATGAGACTTCAAGCTGAAACGTGACTCGGAGATGAGTGATGGGGAGTCCAGCTCACCCAGAATCCTCTGAGACAGAAGCAGTATTGATGCTCCGCTGATGCTGTATCAGGATCAAGGCACTTTTCTTCATGACGTCTGACAGATGATCAGCTGACGGCTGCGTGCTGGATCACTAGCAGTCCCGCCCGCTCGTGATACTGACGCATCTTTGCGCTTGCAATTTTAACGCTCAGGTCCACAGGCCGGTCTAAGAAGTTCACCAGCACCTGCTCGGTCAGCAATGAGGCCAGAATCTGTTCGAAACTCACCGACCAATCACATTCCGACTCTCCACCAGGCACAGAAGAGTGAGCGTGTTCCGTCTCCTCATCCTGACCCGTTGACGGACGGCTGCGGTGTCGCGCCTCACCGATCTGCAGCACGAGACTTGCCACCATCCCAATGGCCTGGAAGAGTTCAGCTTCATCAGGGTCGCCCTGAAACATGCTGTAGAGCGTCTTACAAAACTGGATAAACTCCCGCTGGTAAAACACAACATGACAACAGAGAATTACACACAACAAACATGCAGAGAAAAGCACAACTCATTTACTGACTGAAAGAAAAGCCCCCAGACGCTTTTATCAAAGTGATTCACAGTACGTTCAATCTACACGTTTAAATGATGTTTTATTAAGAAAGTCCAGGAGGAGCACGTGGAGATAACTAACCAGGCTGGCTTTCAATAACTAACCTCACCTCCCTCCGCGGGACCATCACAATACCCACACTATCTCTAACTCAGGCTTTCCTGTAGCTCAGTGGTTAGATCATGACACTAGCAACGCCAAAGGTCATGGGTTCCATCTCTGGGGATTGCACATCCTCAGATACAATGTATAGTTCAATGCTATGTAGGTCACTTTGGATAAAAGTATCTGCCAAATGCATACAACAAATGAAAAATGTAAATGAACCAGTATGTGTGTGCTATAATAACACAACGATCCACCAGCTGAGCTACACGAACACATGAGTTAGAAAGGCCTGTAAACGCTTGTGGCCAGTAATACATGCTCTTTAGATACCACATCAAAACAACAAGCAGCCAATCATACTGTAGGGTTCAGGTGCATGATGGGAGCTGTATTGTAATTGTGCACCTGATTCATGTGAGGAAGAATCTTCTGGTCTTTCTTCTGTGCACTGCTGAGATCCTGAAGCATCTGCTGTAGTTGTTCTTCATAAGTCCCCATCTCACCTTTATCAACACAACACACACGTTCATGTATCAGTGTGTGTGTGTGTGTGTTTCATGAGTATGATATGAAGCTGTAGATACCGTTGGGCAGGTTGACATATAGAGGTCTGGAGGTGGACAGTATGGGACTCTTCAGCGGCGATGAGTCTTCTTCATGTTCTGTCAGAGCTGCGGAGAAGAGAATTCGGAGGTCTGATGGAAATTCACTTCTTTAATCTTCTTTAGTTAAACATTAGTAAAAACTCAAAGCTCACAGAACAGGAAGACATTTTCTTGAACAGAAATCACTTTTTTAAATGGCCCATTGAGACCACAATGAACTTTTTCATGGGTTAGTGACAACATGAATATGGAACACGGATAGGCTAATGGGTGGGACATCTCAACACACACTCTAAGCGATGGACCAATCACAAAAGACTGGCTCAACTTGACCAATCAGAGCACTTGACAAACATGCTGTACTCTTAGATCTTGACCACTTATTGATGAGTGATGACTGAACCTGGAGGAGTGTGCAGTCGATACAGAAGTCTGATCTTCTCATTCAGCTCCTCACAGTACAGGATGTCTAGAGAGAGAGAGTATACATCATACTTTTACACAACTGTTGACTAATGACAGCCAATGAGCTTCACGAGTGAATAATGACAGAAGTGTCACACACACACACACGTACCCATCCACTGTATGAAGTGAGAGAAGTTGATGTGATTGTGTTGGTTGTGATCCAGCAGTGTGAACGTGCGCTGGGCGATAGTATCTGTGTGTGTCCCGCAGAGCCACGGCGACAGCACCTCATACAGACTCTTAAACTGAACACGATCCACCAAATAACGCTCAGAAGAGCTGTTGACAGAGACCGCTGAACATCCCGAAGCGTCGCCCCAGTACAGACTGATGAAATGTTCCGTCTACACAAACACAAACACATCACGTGACGTCACATCCTGCACCAGTGCTGTCGTGTATCTGACACTGTTTTAAAAGAGGCTGTGACGCACTTTAAAGAGGTCGTAGAGGTCAGACAGGTGTTCCTGTGAGAGCGACACATCTGGATTGACCAATCGCAGCTGCAGAGACGTGAGAAACACAGACAAACACATTCAGTGCCTGCACACAGAGAGAGAGAGAGAGAGAGAGAGAGAGAGAGAGAGAGATGATGGTCTCACGGTGTTGTCTTTGGTGGTGTCTTCATGAGCCTGAAGAACCTGAATACGATGTCTGCATCTCAACATCTCCACATGCTTCACTGCAAGACATCCAAACTTCTGTCAAGAGACACAAAGGAGAGTTTGAGGAGACGTCATTGAGATCTTTCAGGAACACAACATCACTTCAGCATCTCAAGAGCCTGTAGGACACACACACCTCGTACGCATCGGTGATCAGGGTGGTGATGTTGACGTGTCGAGTATTAGCACACGCACGCGTGTCGTCCGCATGTGTCACCTGCTCGAGAAAACTGCACAAACACAACATAAAGATCCATCAGTGCCACGACATCACCACAAACTGTCAGATATCACACATGTTTGACATTCATGAATGTTTATGATTAAAGTGACGGACGGATCACCTGTTGAGTATCATGAGAGCTTGACCATCATCTGTACACGTGCACAGCTCAGCTGCGTTTGCCTCCAGCACCGCCAGTGAAATCTGAAAGATGGATCTGATGCCGTGACAGAAGAAGCAGTCGAGGACACACAGAGCGCTGCGGAACGGCAGGACGCTCAGGAACAGTGTGAGGAACCACGTGAGAGAGACGGATGCCAGCCACGACACATCAGGAATTTGTTCAGCAAGATCGGGTAAACGCTCCTGAATCAACTCTTCAAACACTGACTGATCCACCTGTGCACCTGAGACACACAGGAAGTGACATCATTCACAAACTGGGGCACCATCCTCATGTCCGCAATATATACCCCCCTATACCCTTATGCAGTGAGGGGACGAATTCATTGTGGAACAGATTAAGTGCACTCATTCAATCCCATGATACGTGGCAATAACAACCGATGTACACTCTCTTATGAGGATCAGGCTGAAGATGGCACCCGCAGCACTTCCGATTCATTGATGGTCTAGATTTACCCACTGCTTTTCATTGGCTTCTTCGAGTGGACGATATTAGCAAGCTAATGTAGGGAATAGGGAATAAGGGCATAGGGGCTGTTCCAGACACAGGTTTGTTTTTATACACGGTTATAATGATGTTTATACTGTACAAACGGTATAATGTATTCTGCCACTACATCACACAAACCCAAACTAATGTAGAGTCTGGTCGGACCAAAAGGCCAACACATGGGATCGTAAAACATAAATGGCCGAGCTATCACCTATCTGGACTGAACAGGGGACATTCCGACACTCTCCCCGAGCTTCAAAGGCATTCTCGGGGGGTCCCGAATGTGTCTTCCAGGTGACCATAAATGCAAATGAGCTAGTGAGCCGGACAAAGGGAACATTTACCGCTCAAAAAATCAGCTCACTACATTGGATCGCCCACTCTGGAGGGGCGTGACGCCCTCAGGGTTAAAACATCTGTGCACGGAAGAAAATGCGCTCGTTGCTATTCCTTCAATATCTCGAGACCCATCTCCTCCCTGGAGACAGCCCTTTTTCGGCAGTTTGCTTCGGCTAAGTTCGTACTTCCTTCGTCAGCCAATCTGGTTCTAAGGGAGAATCCAACGGACTCACCGCTCGCTTTAAACGCATCAGGACTTCCATCAGCGCAAACCAGAACATGTCCCAGCACATCTAAAAGCCAATGCAAGTATTTGGTCTATTTATAAATAGCTGTTTGCCCCATGAAGGAGATTGTCCTTGATGGTTTATGCAGATGTGAATTGCTGATGTAATACTGCCACTCTTGATTTGTCTATTACTTTCATTCTTTACTGCTTTTACGTTTCATGTGTGTTTGTCTAAGTGTTCATTATTGTTTAGTTAGTTTGTTTATTTCCCCTTTGTTTCGTAGTCAATAAACCCCAATTTGTATGCCACGCTAGAATTGTTTCTGTGTTTATTGATCATCGTAATCATCACTTGAAACTGCTTGATTTCGTTATAAGACTGAAGTGGTACTGTATTACAGTAAGAGTTGCTTTCCTAGGAGGTGATATTCATTTAATTTACGATCTCCTGATCACCCGCTGGACGAGTGTATTTAGTTGTCGCTATTGATTCTGCCGCATCAGTTAAAGTGTAGAAGATAGGTATGGTTAATCACCGTTAATTATACATTATATCTTACATTATATCTTACCGTGGTTAACTTCATAGTTTCCCGAGATGCACTACACTAAACAACATTTTATTTTGATTAATAACTTGGACACTTCTCTTTCTCTCTCAGTTTGAAGTGTGCTTCATTGGCATGACATTGGTACATTTGTATTGCCAAAGGATTTGCAATCTTTCTCTCTCTCACCGATGACTCTGCGGTTGAAGTAGTCTGGTAACATCCTCTCACATACTGTGGCCAGCAGCCAGAAAGCTTCCTCTTCTTTGGTGTACAAGAGCATCACAGATGCTAATATGTTCATGGACTGTTGACGCACAACACAAACATGAATCACACATGATGAAGCACACTCAACACATGTGTTTTATCATGATGCAGATGATGTGTGTGACAGTATTCAGTCACCTGACAGTAACCGATGGTGGGGTTTCTGTAAGCGTAGGCCGTGAGGACCCTACGGAGAGCAGATATTCCCGTGTTGTTCTGGAAGGCTGGATGTTCAGGCAGTGACCGATGAAGATCTCGCTCGATCTCCTCTGTGGCGACGTTACTCTGACCCCGGCACTTCTCCAGCAGATCTGAGTAATAATTGTGATGGGCGGCCAGCGACGAACACGCGTCTGTCCATCAAACAGAGAGAAGACAGATGTCTGATGAGAAGTGTTTGTGTCAAGTCTTCAGATGAAAATCTTACACACAGCCACAGAAGAAGAAGTGAAAGACTCACAGGCTTTGACAGAAATAGAATACAGAAGTGAATTTCTTCAGCTGTCATCACCTGAGAAACTGAGCCACAGTTCTCCTCTCAGAGACTCCGGGATGCCCATCGCCACCAGCTTCTGGATTTTATCCGTGCGGAACATGTGCACACCTCGACCAAACTCAACAAAATGATCTTCCCATAAACGCTCCTTCACACGCTCAGAGTTCTGAAGAAGATAAAAACCTCTCATGACAGAAATGATATTTTGCACGAATGGAATTAAACCTAAAATTCCCCCACAATTTCCAAAGATACAGATCTATAAATGTTATAAAGTCCTGCAGAGAAAGACTGTGTGATCATGTCAAGATGACATATTAATTTAAAAGATAAATCGCTGGCTTTTATTTTCAGAAAGGCTTTCAGTTCAATTTGAATTAAAGATGAGAAACACAAACCAGAATGACTGTGTCATATTCACACGTCTGATGTTGTCTGTGTACTCACGTGTGTCTCATCGGCAGAATCTGATTGGCTGGGATGAAATGTATCAGAGAGGACCAAGTGACGCAGAGCTTTATCTGAGATGATGTTAGTGTCCTCTTCATCTGATTGGACGGTGTCGTAGCAGAAAGTGTAGTACGGTGTGGTGGATATCTAGACAGCAGTAAACAGAAGGAGTTTGTACTTGTGTAAATGATGCCGTCTGAACGTGTGTTTGTGTGTGAGACTTGTACCGTGGATTTCTTGCGCTGCTCGTGTCCGCAGATGACGGCCTGTTTCCAGTGTAGATCTCGCAGTCGCTCACGCAGACTCTCCACTAACTCATCACGTCTCTGCAGGTCTATGAGCTGGAAGGCACGCTTGCACCGTAGGCTGATGATCACCGGGTTGGGCAGAGCGCTGGTGCTGTCTGCTTTCTCAATGGACAGTATCTACGCACAGACATGATGATGACCAGTGAATAATCATCTGTTTTCACTGTCATAGAACTTCAGAAGAGTCATTATACAGCATTATATACTCAAGATGAATCGTGTACTCTTATTTACATGAATGCATTTGGCAGATGCTTTTATCCAAAGCAACGTACACTGCATGATACTATACATTTGTATTTGAGTCTGTGTGATCACCTGCTCTAACCACTGAGCTACCGGAAAGCTTATGCCCGAAACTACATTTGACTCAGCCAAACATGCTGTTTTGATGTGGTGTACCGTTTCTTTAAATGATGTATAATTGTGTTTGTACCTCTGTTAGTGGTATGATGAGTGTACACTGGCTCTCCTCACGACTGCTGAAGCACAAATAGCCGTCTGTGGTATAGAGAGTACCCGCCGTGTGACAGCGGGCATGAGGAGTCCAAACCGAGCATGACATCACTTCCTGAAGACGCTCAGCCCGCGGCAAGCCAAAGAGAGACAGCACGTAGCCCATGAGAGCCTGTTCTTCCAACAACCTGTCAAACACACACCTTGTGTTTTCATGTTTCACATAGTGATAATGATTATGATTTTTTACAACAGACACCTAACCCCTGAACCAAATCATCACGCAAACCCTTCTGTGAGATGAATGTGAATATAATAAACACTGATATCTAATGTGGAAATGAAACTTGCAGCCACGCTATAAATGCACACATGCTGCTTTTCACACACACAGATAAAAATAAACAAACACACAAAACAAACATGAGGGTCGTGTAACACACACACACAAGAAGGTTCTGTAACACACACACACACACAAGAAGGTTCTGTAACACACACACACACACACAAGCATGTGGGTTCTGTAACACACACACACACACACACACACACACACAAGAAGGTTCTGTAACACGCAAACACACACAAGAAGGTTCTGTAACACACACACACACACACACACAAGAAGGTTCTGTAACACACACACACGCACACACAAGAAGGTTCTGTAACACACACACACACACACACAAGAAGGTTCTGTAACACACACACACACACACACACAAGAAGGTTCTGTAACACACACACACACACACACACAAGAAGGTTCTGTAACACACACACACAAGAAGGTTCTGTAACACACACACACACACACAAGAAGGTTCTGTAACACACACACACACACACACAAGAAGGTTCTGTAACACACACACACACACACACACAAGAAGGTTCTGTAACACACACACACACACACACACAAGAAGGTTCTGTAACACACACACACAAGAAGGTTCTGTAACACACACACACACACACAAGAAGGTTCTGTAACACACACACACACACACACACAAGAAGGTTCTGTAACACACACACACACACACAAGAAGGTTCTGTAACACACACACACACACACACACACAAGAAGGTTCTGTAATACACACACACGCACACACACACAAGAAGGTTCTGTAACACACACACACACACAAGAAGGTTCTGTAACACACACACACACACACACAAGAAGGTTCTGTAACACACACACACACACACACACACACACAAGAAGGTTCTGTAACACACACACACACACACAAGAAGGTTCTGTAACACACACACACACACACAAGAAGGTTCTGTAACACACACACACACACACACAAGAAGGTTCTGTAACACACACACACACACACACAAGAAGGTTCTGTAACACACACACACACACACAAGAAGGTTCTGTAACACACACACACACACACACACACACAAGAAGGTTCTGTAACACACACACACACACACACACAAGAAGGTTCTGTAACACACACACACACACAAGAAGGTTCTGTAACACACACACACACACACACACAAGAAGGTTCTGTAACACGCACACACACACAAGAAGGTTCTGTAACACGCACACACACACAAGAAGGTTCTGTAACACACACACACACACACACACAAGAAGGTTCTGTAACACGCACACACACACAAGAAGGTTCTGTAACACACACACACACACACACACACACACACACACACAAGAAGGTTCTGTAACACGCACACACACACAAGAAGGTTCTGTAACACACACACACACACACACAAGAAGGTTCTGTAACACACACACACACGGGGGTCCTGTAACAGAAATCTCCATAATCTTTGGAGGCATTGTGATGTAAGACTCAAACACAGCTCCTGATTGGCCGAATGGAGGTGTTTATTTGAACATAATGTGTTGAAATGATGTAAATGTTGACCTCTTGGTGATGTTGGCGGGGTCCTGCAGCGATTGGTCGAGAGTAAGACCTCCGCTGTCCAGCAGTCTACACAGGGCGATATCAGCCAGCTGACACATGACCTTCATCACCTCATCAACATTGAGAAACAGGGAGAAATCCCTCTGCTTCTGTCGCGTGTGAACACGGATCACGTCTGTCAGCAGACCCACGGACACACGCTCCAGACGAGTGACCTCCGCCCAGGGAACCAACAGCTTCACTAATAATAATAAATGACATCACCAATAGTTTGAATGTTGCTGGATTATTGCTTACGAAGGCATGAATGGAATCGCTCATACATGAATTGGTTGGACTTTACACTAACACTTTGAATAGATTCTCCAGAAGACTGAATATGTGTCAGTGCTGATCAATGCAATCTTAACTTTAAAGAAAATCATTTAATGAAAGAAGATGTGAGGAAACTGATGTGTGTGTGTTTAAGATCATCAGACAGAGGACAAATATCACAGTCAGGCTTCAGATACGAGCAGGTGCTGTAAGGTGTAAAAGCTGTCACCCTCTTTGCCGAGCAGGAATGAATAGAAAGCGATGTGATTGGTGGTGAGGTAGAGCGAGCCCTGTCGAGGCACACGACCCTTCCAGCAGCAGCATGAGTAATGTGTCACCAGCTTCTCTCGCTGAGGCAAACCAAAACGCTGCTCGAACCGAGACAGATCCTCACGGAACCTCGCTGGGTCATCTTCCCTCGCTGCCTGACCGCCCAAAACCTCCTCTGCGATTAAACCCTGTGCGCGCACACACACACACACATTATATTCTTGTCTGAAGCGTGTGTGTGTGTGATGTGTGTGATGTGTATGATGGGGTCACACCTTCACTTTGCCTTGAACAAAACTGGCTGCATCTTCTTTATTCTCAAACACAGACATGTACGGCAGTATGTTGTGCTCCAGCCATTTCCAGTGTTTCTGCACCTCCTCTAGAGTCACTCCTGCAAACACACACAGTGACTACACAACATCCTTGTGTCTTTGAGATGAGTGTGACCGACACGAGAGGAGATCTCACCACTGGCTATGACCCAGCTGACCTGACACCCCGGCACATGTAGAACCAGCCGGAACGGAGCCACACGCGCATTTGAGTCCAACACAGTGTCCAACGCTCCCACCAGCAAACCTACAACACACATCACATCATATAAAGAGCTGAGAAAATAAGATTTCATTATCAAATATAAAAAAGCAATCTTGTATTCGTTCGCTCTCCAGGATCAGGGTTGGAGATCCCTGTTAGAAATGAATCTCTGCATTAGAATATCAGACAGAAAATCAGCTGCCAGCATCATTAACACATGTTATTAATGCAGAGATGGAAAAACTTATTTTGTCTAAATGAGGGAACAAACTCAAAATAGATGTGTTTAGTCATGATCGAAGATGTTCACAGCTACTTTCACAATGAATAATAGAGAGAACAGAAAACATCATAAAGAAACACATCCTCAAGATGAACGGGTCATGATGAATATATAAAAAAACATATACATTTCACAGGAAAAAAACTGATTACCCATAATCCTAAAGAACTCCTCCGACAATCAGAGAAACAGTTTGTTATTTATATGAAGAATTATTTCTGAACTCTCCGTACATCTGTGTAGAATTAATCAATAAACCCCCAAGAAGCAGCGTGTTATGGCACATTTTATAACAGCCAAGAGTCAATAAACCTCTCTCAGCTGTTATATACTGCACTGTAACACACTGCTTTACTGGGTTTAAACCGTTATTCCATATGCATGGTTATAAAATAGCCCGATTTATAACGGCCGACCGCACCACATAGCCTAAATATCATTTTATTTACTTTACTTTATAAAAACCTTGCATATGGAAAAAACGTTCATCACTCCGCTTCACGTCGTGTCACAATGCCCTTATAGCGGTTATAAATGCACTTTAACCCACCGCTTCGAGAGGCCTACTGCTTTATTTTATAAGGGTTAGAACTCGGCTCAGCCAATCAGAATCAAGGACCAGCACTGACTGTTGAAGAAGACACATCCTCATTTATAACCAATAGTGTTGTGTTTGCATTGTTCACACTATCATGTGATGAGTAATTCAATACCTCAGTAACTACACTCTTCACTGCAGGTTTGATTCATGAATCAAAGGTCACCGTTGAAAATAAAAGTCCTCAGTGAAAAGTGAAATTGAGACGTCACAAGGTTTGGAATAATGAGAAACAGCAAATGAAACTGATCCGAGCAGAACATGATGCTGAGGTTTATCGCTCAGATGTTTCTCAGGAGAGATGAATGATGTTCTCATTTAAGCATCAGCAGGACGTCTTGGGAGTCGCTTGTTGACATACAACGAAGAAGAATACACAACTCTCATTCTGCAGTCTTGAAGAAGTGTACTTGAGTTCTCGTGAGCATGTGGAGAGAGATGTTTGCTCTTTTGGCTCTTTGTCCGACACAACAGAAAATAGAAAGAGTAGAAGAGAAATCAATATGGAATCTGATGTTTGGAACACAAATGTTGAGTTGTCCTCGGGGTCTCATGAGCCTGTACTGCTCACATCTAAACAGAAGCTTTATAAAACCACCTTATAATGATGATGTCATCTGTGTAAAACACGTCAGTCAAAGCCATGTGTTCCAGTGATTTAACACACTGCACTGCACTCCAGTGAGAGTAATGTTAAGATAAACACATGCTGACGGCCAGAGGAGATCTCAGGTATTAAAGTATATTAAAATGACACCGCATTCATGAATCATGACCTCAAGCAAACAAGTGAATGATACTGTATATGAAGCGTATATCTTCAGGATCAGACACGTGCTGAGCTGCACAAGAACTTCTGTAAATGAACTGACAGCATCTTATTACGCCATAATAACACCAGAACATGCTCTGAAGTCAAAGATCTCCTCTACAGAAACAGGCTGAAATCAATCAGATGAGCCAAACAAACACTGAACTTTTCTTTACAGTATGTATAGACAGAATGATCTTATAGAAGCGGACTGAACGTGTCCAGCTGAGACAAAAGAAGAGAAACAGGATGTTTGTGTACAGAGTTTTGTCTCACCTGTGATCTTTCCTCCGGTCTCTCCGTGTCCTCTCCGGTGCTGCAGGAGGAAATACTCGTTGGTTCTGTCCGTCACCCAAAGTTTCAGCGCGTTTTTCAACACGACCTCTTCAGGAGTGACCCACATCCTCACGCGCGCGCGCACACACCTTCACTGAGCCGCTCGTGCGCGTTCACATGATTATATTCCGCCCATAACAGCAGCTCGTCTCACTCACTCTCACGCGCCCGCAGCAGCAGCAGCAGCTGTATGGTGATGTTTACTTCCGCTTTTCCTGCTCGAGGATCCGGCGAGGAACTTTCATTTCACCGTCACTCCCTCACTTCTCTCAGTAGGACGAGCAGACAGCGGTTACTTCTGCTTTATCGTTGTTATTATTATTTCATACTTTTGTTGCAGATAAAGGTGATCTGATTAAATGTCTGTGCTAGAGACTCAAGGCCTTTCGTCATATTGATGTCAATTAAGTGATTTTAACGGTATGACAGACAATCATACCTGTCTCGCTCTGATTGACAGCCAATGAAAGAGCCGCCCCTTTAGCCAATCAGAACACTTCAGAAACACTGGCTGCGTCTGATATCGCATACTGTGACCGTGCGTACTGAATTTGAATACGTAAAAAAGTGCGTTCTATATAGTATGAGTGGGCGTAGTATGAACACATTTCGGACATCCTGCGTCCGCCGTGTTTTATGGTCATGTGACTTGTATGCTCTTTGAACTATGACGTATTAAAAAGCACCTACACGTGAGTGTTGATAAAAACATCATGTAGTCACGAGACATTCATTGATTGGCACTTATATATAAACGGACGTCCACCTTAAAGTTTTCCGCTTTATTTATTTATTTGAATTACTTTGATTTACTTGGAGTTGCTCAGCTCCCGTTGCATCATGGGATAGATAAGTGTCCATCCGATCCACACTCGCGAATCTCAGCGGAAGTATTAGATCATCCGGGTATTTCTCGCTTTGCATACTGAGGTTTCGTACATACTATTCATGACTCATACTCATTGTCGCCTACTGGAAGTATGCGATCTCCGCCACAGCCACTCTCTCCTGTCAATCATCCTGCGCGCGTTCTCGAGTGATGTGTAGTCTCTATTTCACTAACAGCACTTTTAATGGATGTTAATGATTTATTTGTTCTTATTTTTATTACATGTAATGTGGCTATTATTATTAATGCTCAATAGAATATATAAAGGCTGAATCATCGAATGGACAGTAAATAATAAACGCAAATTAAAAGAACGAGCCCACATTTTTACTATAATTTTAAAGATAACGAATAAAGTGCCCATAAATGAATGAATGCGTCATTGATTGACAGCTCTGTCTGGACATCGCGTCCAGCACCCTATATGGACATTGTGAATCAAGGCGGAAGTCGGTGCAACAGCTATTATCTTCCGGCGCTCATCTTTTCCGAAGAATGTAAAATTCGTATACGTCTTTTGAATCCTGGTTCTCTCGTCTCAATGATTTTCCTTCAAACGCGCAGTCGAGTTAGTGATCAACAGGTTATTATGGGCTTTCGCGTGTAAGATGTGTCGCTTGTGTACGGCCGGAGGGAAATGCGGTGCGCTCCTTCAGTTTCCGGTGCAGAGAGTCAGTCGAGGTGCGCTTCACACAGCAGGACGAACTTCGGCGTCAAGATGCAGGTTTGTGTTGTTCAACACTCGGTCACTTCACTTCTAATCGTGTTTTAATGGTTTAGGAATGATCGGAGGTCTGATGAAATGGGTTCGTGTGTGGTTACTGTGACAGATGCTTGATGTGCCCGAGCAGTTGGTCCGATGCTGATTTGAGAATAAAGCTCGATTTATAAAAACTTTAGCGATGATCTTGTTCTTGTACTGCTGACCACCACAAGAGTCGAACGGCCATTGAAAACGGGGAATATAAAAGTATCTTCTTGAACATTTAAATGTCGAATATGTGTGTTTCTGTTTAATTCTGTCTATGGCTGTGGCTCCGTTATTGTTTGTGTGGTTTAAAATCTGCTCTGTCCGTGTTATTATATGATTGGACACAAACTCTTTCATTCAAAGTTCAGGAAATATAACGAGCAGGCTCGATGAATGAAAGAAATGCAGAAAGGCTTGTGGAGAACTCGACTGGCTCTGGTTGATGATGTGATCTTTTATTGTAGGACCCAAACGCAGATACAGAGTGGAATGACATCCTGCGGAAGAAGGGCATTCTCCCCCCTAAAGAAACCCCAAAAGATGAAGACAATGAAGAAGAGGAGCAGCTCTGTCAACAAATGTCTGTTGGTAAGATACACAGCCGTCTATAAACGTGTGTGGAGCAGAATATTCTTCTAGCGTTTGCAATAAAAGTGTTCATTTCCAGTGAAGACCTACGAGGACATGACTCTTGAGGAACTTGAAGAGAATGAAGATGAGTTTAATGAAGAGGATGAGATGGCCATAGAGATGTACAGGTCAGTCAGTTTATTTATGCGCACACGGGTATTATTGATCAAATTCACTGTGGCATATGTCTGTTTGAGTCAGTTTCAATCATGTGTTAACACAGAGATTCAATAGCTATTACAGTTTTGGTGAAAGAGCTCCGTATTTATATTTGTCAAACATTTTGGTTAGAATTTCTGTAAAACTGAAACACTCTCTCACAGACAGAAGAGACTTGCAGAGTGGAAAGTTAACCAGATAAAGAATGCCTTTGGAGAAGTGAATGAGATCTCCGGTCAGGATTATATAAAAGAGGTGAATAAAGCTGGCGAGGGAATCTGGGTGATCCTGCATCTCTACAAACCAGGGTGAGAAGCATTTACCTTATCAAGTTTAATATTTATATGGGGATCAGTCACAATCAAAAATCATAACTACACTTAATATGCCAGTTATTTTCCATTTGTAGTTTTATTATATGTACGGGGCTTCAAAAGTCTTTTGAATGTAATTGTTTTTATCAACATAAGATTAAAGACAGCTTTGCACATCAGATTGTTTTTGCATGTACTGAAGCACACAGGTTGATCTCTGTGCATGCGTGTTGTTGTTTTTGACTAATAACACTTGTTTGTGTCCATCAGAATCCCTCTGTGCACACTGATAAACCAGCATCTGTCAGTACTGGCCTGCAAGTTTCCTCAAACAAAGTTCCTTAAGTCTATCTCCTCCACCTGCATTCCCAACTACCCCGACCGGAACCTGCCCACACTGTTTGTGTATTATGAGGGAGAAATGAAGGGCCAGTTCATCGGCCCACTTGTGTTTGGAGGAATGAACCTGAAGTGTGACGGTACGTAGCATTTTATTGCGGTTTCTTTTTCAAACTTGCCTTTAATTCCATCTCTTTATTTGACAAGGAATGCCCTCTTCACTATAACAGATGCATCAGAATTAAAACCGTATGCTCTTAATAATTGATCAAATAATACATTTTAATGAAACACAACCTGTCACCAAGTTTCTGTAGTTATACAGGAGCTTTGAGTGATCTTAAAAGCTTGTTTTTTGTGTTAAGATTGAAGTCCAAATGAATTGTTTTAAGTCGTATAAATCATTAAATGTTGTTGTATCATGTCAGAGCTGGAGTGGCGTTTATCAGAGACGGGTGCTGTCAAGACTGACCTGGAGGAAAATCCCAGAAAACAGATCCAGGATCAGCTGATGACGTCCATTCGCTGCTCCGCACCGAAGCACAGTGAGGAAGACTCTGATGAAGACTGAAGATCTGAACACTGACATCATCAGCAGGCCTGCTGGAGTCTGACACAGAACAGCTTTGATGCTGAAGTGATGTGAGAGGACCTATAGAGTGTCTTATCAGCCCCACCGCTGTCACGCTGCTGCTGAATGATGAACGCAACCTTGTTTGAAATGTGTATAAAACTGTGCCATATTAAAGAGACGAATGCTCTCTTTCTGACGGTGACTCTGGATGAGGCCAGTGCCTCAAAACATTTGAAACAAACTGTCATTAAAATGACTTTTTTTCAGAAATGCAATTTTTTTATGTATGACTTAAAATAATATTAATACAACATTTTGTCACTTCGATGCTTGTCACCAGTTATTATATAAAGCAGATTAAATACATGAATATCAAATATGACTTATATTTAATCTTGTGTGTGTGTAAGTTGTGGCTCTAGTGACAGCTGTAAAACACAACCTGAAGTGTCCGGCTTAATTTAAAGATTGAAATTTATTTATTTGACAGAAAGACTAATGAAGCTGTAACACGGCATCTTAATTCTTCCAGATCAGTGCAGAACTGTGGAGAGAAAACCTCTATCACTCATATCATATTCCCACAGCCACCGCAAACATCTACAAGTCTGAAAAGTGTCTGTAGTGTATAACTTCCATCTTCTTGTGCTCAGAATTAACATATTACATCAGATAGACTAGAAAATACATGATTCAAAGTCAACAGATGAACATATATACGTATAACGTGTGTGTGCACACCTTAAGTGAATCTTCTGGATGGTCTGCATTCATTCTTCAGCTTCTCTAAAACAAACACACACATTACTCAAAGCTGGTCACAGTACTAGTGTAGAAGTTTTCTGTGTATCATATTTAAGTCAGCATGCAGTGTCAGGATGAATGAAACCTGTAGTTTTTTTCTACGCAGAGACATTTTCGGGGAGAGACGCATCAGCGGGTGAACCGAATGAGACTGAAAACAAAGAGTTTCACCAGATAAATATATTCAGACGTAGTTGGAAAGATTCATAATATACAGTAAACGAGATCAAATAAATGAAGAGACGGATACCTGTCTGTCTACTGATCCAACTGAATTCTGTGCTTTAGAATAATGAAACAGAAACTGAGAACAGGAGGAGAGGAGAGAGCAGCTTTACGGTTAATAGCAGATAGTAGCAATACTGACCATAAAAACAAGTGTTTGTGGGGTTTCTGAACAGAAAGAAGACTTACCCTCTTGAAAACATTGTGAATCCGCTCCTGTGAAAACACACACACACATGTTCTTCAGATGAACACGTTATAATGTACTGTATGTGTAGAAACACTGGTTTACCTGCTTCTGATCTCTCCACTCCAGATCACACAATAAACTCA
>NC_136772.1:208389-248334 GCF_947034865.1 Barbatula barbatula
TTTAGAATGATAGAAAACAATCATAATGATACATCAACCATTTTAATCTAAACGATTGCTGTCAATGTTTTGACCACTAGATAATCACTTTAAAATAAAACAAAAAGATAAACAAAATAAATACATAAATATTTAAAAGATAAAAACATCTAAAGAGGTAAAAACGTATTAAATGTAATCCTGAACATTCCGACTAAAGTATCATAATCTAATTCTAAGATCTTCAAAGTTTAATTCATTATTTATGATGATATTAGTCAGTAGCTATTACAGACATGAAGATTATATTTTCACAGAATGTTCTTTACATTATTTCTCTAGAAAACAGTCAATTACAAAAGCTGCAGGGTCACCAATGGTTACAAACAGGCTAGTGACACATTTGACAGTTTTCTTATTATTTCACATATAGTTTTATTTTTAGGCATTGTTGAATTTCTGTCATTAACATTGTAAACGTTGAAATGTTTTCCTCTATTCCAGATTAGACAGAATTATGTAATGTATCACTGCTCAAGAGTGACTCTAAGCGTGCGCACACACACACACACGGTTTCTATACATTGTGGGGACTTTCCACAGGCGTAATGGTTTTTATACTGGTCAAACAATTCTATTGCATTCCCCAGAGCCAGCCCCGGATTGGCTAATCGGGAGCACCGGGAGAATTCCCGGTGGGCCGGTCAGTTTTTTTGGCCGCGAGGGCCGGTATTGTCATGGCACGGTTAAAATATGGCTTTCCCTAGGCTGCCGTCACTCACAGCAGCCCTAATCTTTTTATTTATTATTTTATCGCAGCCCCACTCTTTTTTATTTCATATTTTTTCGCAGCCCAACTCAGAGCGCAGCCTGCAGGTTAATGATGACGTGATTATCTTTTGACTCCCTGGCCCCGCCCCCGACAGCGCCACTGCAAGTTGCTCAAAATAAAAAAACGTCAGAAATAAAAATGGATGACAGAAAGCGCAAAGGCGGCGCTGAAAAGTCCAGAATAAAAAGCAAGAAAGCTCTGGAAACTGACGCGGCCAAATGTTCTAAGAAGACCACATTTTTTCTCAAAGCAAATGAAGACGACGAGACGGCCGGTAAGCTAACGTTAAGGTATTTAGGAATAGGAGCACTACAAGATCCTAGCGGCCGTGCAAAAATATGTCTCAATAGGTGCAAGCTAGCTCATTGTTAGAGCGCCCGTCTCCTATACAGACCGACGTCGGTTCGAAGCCCGCGTTAATTAATGTTTTAGGGTTGTCCATGTTTCCTTGAAGCTACACTTATGCAAAGGAAAAGAGATGAAACAATCATTAGAAATCATTGTGAAAGAATAGTCAGATAACAGTCCAATAGTTTTATTATTTAACTAATGTTCTCATATTTGTAAAAAAATATTTGAAGTTGTAAAGCAGATGTTTATTTAAAATAAATTATAGTGTCATTAGACAGTGCAATACATTTTATTTTAATCTTTTGTAATTTATAATTTTTTCCTTATTTCAATGTTTGGATATTTATGAACACTAATTCTTAAAGAAAATAGATTCTGATACTGTCCTGTTCTAATAAATCTTCACTGTGAAGCAAAACTTAGGCTACTGTATTTTCACTGAATGACAATGAATTCAAGGCTGTAGAGAACAGTGCGCTATTGCAGACTTAGGTTTTAATTACCATTATTTTAATATAGTCAGTCGTAAACTAAAGTGGGCCGGTCTAAAGCATGAAACTCCAGGGCTGAAAATGAGTCCCAATCCGGCCCTGCGGGCCAGAGCCGTTGAGAGAGAGAGAGAGAGAGATTCATGGAGCCTTCAGATAGTTCCAGGAAATTGTGTTTTATCTTTAAATGCTTTTTTTCTTTCATTTTTATTCATTAAATGACTTACTTCTTTAAATGTGTTAAAAGGTCATCACAATTGGTCTGTTTAGCCACAGCTCCATGCACTACTAGCTTCCAGGAACTATTGAGAGGATCCATGAAACGCCATGGCTGTAAAAACACTGTTCCATTGGAGTCAATAAATCGAACCATCACACAAAACTATCTGCAATCTCAAATAAACATAATTTAGTTTGTTTAATAATCCATTTGAAATGATGTATGAGACTTTTACTAGCACACACACACGCAGCGGGTCTGTGGATGGTAAAAGCAGTGGGGCTTCTCTTTTCCATTTACACTGCTGCACATGGGAACACAGTTATTGTTGTCATCAGCAGACACAGAGGGTTGTGGGTAAATTCATAACTATTGTATTTTCATTCTACACTTATAATGAATATGACATGAGTACGGCAGTACAGTTGTGTTGACAGTTATGGCTGGTTCATGATTTATTGAGTTAATAACCTGTACAGCATAGAAAGATGTGATTCGATTTCTTTCACATAATGAGAAACTGTATGTTGTTGCTGGACATTGTGTTGTTTTTTCAGGATTCTTCTTCTGGTATTACTGCACTTTTTCTTTTTGTCATTTAACAGAATGTACAGAATCATGATGCTCTGAAATGCCATCTGCTGCACATGGAATAAAAGATGACTGCGCTGCTCTGCTGCATTGTGCTATAAAGTAAACAAACATGTCCCTTTTACAAAACTTCTGTTGTTTTAATCCTTCCGCAGACAATATACTGGTCTATAACACTATAAAACATACAGTCAATAAGATCTTAATGCAAATGTAATGATGTGGATGGTTGGCAATCATTTTCCATGTGTGCATCTGAAGGGCTTTTAAGAGACGGCCGGCGTGCTGACCGATGAAAGCACAGACAGCTTGACTCGCTCAATAGAATAATGATCATCAGTGGAGCTGTGCAACTGACATGTGTTTTACTGCCAACAGGTTGCTGGTCTCTGTCCTGGGAACAGTTTGCCGTCATTTTATTGATTGGAAAAGAGAAGCGGGCGATTCACATTACTGTCAGTGGAGTTAAACTCAACACACAGGACTTCACACGTGTTTTTATGTTCACAGTAATTGTTCTTGCTCGTGCTTAGAATGTGTCATGATGAGAGAACTTGTGGGACGTAGACCACCAACAGCACGACAGATCTCACATTTAAACTTTATATCTAAGACAAAGATGAAAGCTCACAGAGTGTGTTCGCCTCAGAAATGTCTGACAGAAGAGAAATGTTTCTTGCTTGACGTCAGTTTCTTAAATGAGCTGAAGGAGTGAAGTGAGATGGTGGAGGCAGAAGTGTGAAAGCACAATTGGGTGATAGTCTCAGGTGTCAACAGGTTTAACAATGTCAGGTTGGGTGAGAGGTGAGGACATGGACCCCTATAATGAACCAATCCAACATGAGACCAGACATCTGTACGTTCTGACTGAGAGATAAATGTATATTCAGACCGCACATGCCCGTTTTGATTTGATATCAACTAATGTTGAGTCTTTATTTTGAGATTAGATTTCATTGACACACACAGAGAGAGAGAGACGGAAAGAATAATGAATCTGTTACAGTCAAAGCACATTTACTTTTTTCCATTCTCATGTTTCTGCCTGAAATCTACATTTGATAGAGATATTTTATTTTTCCATTTCATTTGTTTATTTACATATAATTATATTTCATTCTATCTAGTTATGTATAAAGTACCTAAAAGCCACACTTGAGAAAAAGTACAAATATCTTGCCAGAAAATGACTTTGGTAGAAGTGAAAGTAGCGTTTTAGAATATGACTTGAGTAAAAGTCTTAAAGTAACAGATCAAAATTGTACTTAAGTATCAAAAGTACTTTTTATATAAAATCTACTTAAGTAATTAAAGGAAATTTGAAGGAAATTTTGTTTTAAAGGTTGAAAACACTCTGTCTCATGCTCAGTAGTTTTATTTGGAGCAACATGTTGTCACTTGCACATCGAGCTTTAAGCAATGATTGGTTCAGCATTGTCATGGTGACCGGATCGCCGACTTGTCTATTTCAGTTCTGTTTCTATGCTCTTATTTTGTAGTGATGAACATGCTAAGGGGAAATGTATCAGAGTAAAAGTAAAGATTTTGTTCAGGAAATGTAGTGGAGCGAAAGTAAAAGTCTGCAGAAATATAAAGACTCAATAATGAAGTACTGTACTTTACATTACAACACTGATTCTATATGAATGCCTTACTCAGCACCTTATTTCAATTTTAGTCTAATTTGACTCTTGTATTTCTTGTTCGTCTTTTGTTATGTGTTCAATGCTTTGGCAATATTGTAAGAACAGCAGTCATGCCAATAAAGGACCTTGAAATTGAATTGAGAGAGAGAGAGATAATAACATACTGTATGTGTGATGAGGTCGGCTTGTCTGCATGACATCACATGAACAGTGTGTGGGGGGGCGATGTGTGCATGCGTGTGTCAGACATGTTGAAGGACCAATGTTGTGTTAATGATGTTGTTTCTTTATTCTGTTTACTTACTAACCAGCTTGTCAACGTGTGTGAATCACAATACAGCAGCGTTTAGAAGAGTATTATAGACTGACAGTGATGTGTGTAAACAAGCTCAAAGAATAAGCCAGTTCCACAATGAACAATGTTAAGAGTTTAATGTACGTTCAGTTTGATTATAATGGGGATGTATCTTGTTATATAAAAACACAGTGCTTGGGGATCGCTGCTGGCGGTGCGGTGATGTCATACACTGATCGGTCTGCACAGCTGAACTGCATGCAGACTGTTGAACAGGAAGAGTTTGGAAACTCCCAAGTTTCCCAACAATCATAAAACAACACCAGTTTCGTTTTCATCCGAATGCAGTCTGAGATGGCAGAACTGCAGGAATCTCTACTGTCCTGGGTAACATTTACATTTTGACAAATTTAACAACATTATTTCAGTTTTTATAGATGTACATATTGTACCAGATACATGGAAATGATCTTTTAATACGACCCCTCCCAAAAGAAGAGGGAGCTAAAAATGTTGAAGATTTTTATCCGGTGGCCTTGACATCAATACTTGCTAAATGCATGGAAAGGGTCATCAATTATCATCTTCAGCAATTAGATGTCCTGCAAATTGCATACAAACCTCAAAGAGGGACAGAGGATGCAACGCTTACTACAGTTGATACAGTTGCTAGCCACTTAAAACAAGCAAAGGCTTATGTCTGTGTTCTCTTTATTGATTATACATCAGCTTTTAATACAATGCAGATACATTTACTTTTCGAGAGGCTTCTGGTTCTAGGTGTAAATGGTGCAATTGGATAGAGTTTTGTCAACAAATAGACCACAAGAAGTTTGCGCTCGAGGGCTGAAATCAAATACTGTGTTTTTAATACTAGAGCACCTCAAGGCTGTGTCCTGTCACCCCTGCTGTTTTCAGTTTATACAAATGGAATACAAATTCAGAGTGAGAATTGTTACTGTGAGAAATTACACTATTATGCTGATGACATGGCACTTTTATGGAAAGCCTGTGTTGAAGAGCAGGTTTCCAAATTGCAAAAAAGGTGTGAAGTGAGCTCCTTATGGATAAATGTTAGTAAGACAAAATCATTGATTTTAAATCACACAGAACCCTTAACAGAAAAAAGAAAACGTGGATCTTATGCGTAGGAAATAAAATCAGAGGTTATTCCTGCTAAGAAAAGTGAGAGAATGTTCTGTAAGTGGTCTTGCAATAACACCCTTTTGAATTGTTGCCATCTCGTCGTCGTTATAGAACAACGAAAGGAAGCAATTAAGGCAATATATCAACAAACATTTCTCTTGAATAAGGGTTAGGTGAATCGTTATGTTTTTACATTTTAATTTATGATGCTGAGGTGGATGTTGTGTATTGTATTGTGATGCTGTGTTTGTTACATTTACATTTATGCATTTGGCAGACACTTGATTTACGTTGCTTTGTAATTTACATTTGTATAAAACATGTGTGTTTGTTAATTGTATCGTTGATTGTATAGCGAGACCAAAGACAAATGTTCACCCAATGCAGTACATCTAAACTCCAGTGATGATTCAGTTTCTGTAAGGTGTGTGGGAGCGGGTGGATGACGATGAAGGTTGTCAGAGATGAAGGTGTCAAACTGAAGAATCTGACAGAGAGACTGAGGATGAAAGTGACGTCAGGTGTGATGCTTGCTGGACTGAAAGTCGTCTCTCGTCTTATTGCACTCTTCACATTGACAAAGAGGATGAGGTGTTCTCCACATGATGAACTGATGGAGTTATATTCTGTCGTACTGATCATCAATGTATCTGTTTGCTCTGTGTGGTGAAGGACTTTTACAGCCACAAAACAAGAATAACAAAAAGCTGTTGCCTTTGTAAAACTGATCTCACCATTTGAAACTTATTTGAAATCACAAAATAAAGATTCTAAAGCTGTTTGTTTGTACTGAAGTGGTGTTCTCTTCTTTCTTTTTTATTGCTCTTCAATAGGTGGAGATGGATCGCGTGTATTTCTTCATGTATATGTTGTCTATATTTAAAAATAAACCAAAATACAGACGAAACATTTCTGTCACCAAAATGCGCGTTTCTCTACAGTACATGCTCTGTATAAAGATGCGCACTTCAATACCGCATAATGTTTGTCTCGCTGTTGATTCATATTGTATTACTATTGTAAGGTCAGGTTTAGGGTTGGTGTAGCGTTAGTTAATGTCATTTATTGTAATTATATGGTGAGGGTTTGACCCACTTCCGGCCGTAGCTGTATCCCTTCTAGCAACGACATGTATCTGGGGCCCCGCCCACCAAAAGACTTTTATTTTGACACTGCGTCAGTGTAACGGTCACTTCCGGGTACCGTGTGTTTGTGTTCCGCGGCTCATTTAAACATGAATAACGAATCTGACACAGATCGAGAAATAGATGAAAGAATCGAAAGATTGAAGAATAAATATCTGCAGAAGACGGGCAAGGTGATGAAATATACACAGCATTCATACTTACACGCAATAACAGTGGATCTGATAATAATGAAGCTCTTAGCTAGTCATACAAATAAGGTTTAAAGTATTTACAATTTCTCTTTCTCAATAAATCAGTGGCATACATATACTATTGATGTTTTATATTGTGTTTCAAACGCGATAAATGAAGATCATTTTAGACGAGAAGAGGAAGTTAAATCATCATTTGAGAATGGTCGAGTACTTTTATTCTCGGCATTTATTCATCGTCCATATCATGCTTGATCGGATTGAATAATCTTCACACGTCCACCTGTTTTGATCTTCAAACACATATTGAGTTTATTATATGATGGCTTTCATTGTGTGTCAGCAGGTGTCCGGTATCTCACACACATTTGGACTGACATCAGGTGATCATGGACATCAGAAACATCTTCTTCACATCTTCTTGAGAAAGGCTTTAAAGCCGTCATGTGATGTTTCTCATGTGTTGTGTTACAGAAGATGCTGGGAGGAAGACGTTTAGAGAGAGAAGATACCCTCACACGACTCTTTCTGATCCACCTCAGAGGTTAGAGGTCAAATATGATCTGCTGGAAATAATAATATTATTGTTACAACTTCACCTATTGTGTGGCTTCTGTACATGTGTTTTAATCTTTATATCTATGTACAAGAAAATCTGACCGCACACAAGTTTTTATTAGACCGACATAACAGCAACAAGCCTGGTTCAAGGTTTCAAAGGTGTCAAAGGCCTGTTGCCGATACGTCGGTCTAATTAAAAACTTGCACAAGTGATTTATCTTCCTTTACCGGCACCTCCGAAGGTTACGTTTTATTCTTTATGTGTCGTGTTTCAGTGAAGCTGATAGTGATGAAGATGATGGTCTTGAAGAAACAAACATGTTTTACACAGAAACAGGTGAACACACACACACGTCTGGTTTAATATTTCCTTTGGGACAGTCCATAGGCATGATGATTTTTATACTGTACAAACTGCATTTTTTTATCCCGTAAACCTAAGGATCATAGAAAACTTTTTTCACTTTTAGATTAGAAAAGAATGTGGTTCTGTACGATTAATGTTTTTTTTTGCCAATGAGGACCTCAATATTGGTTCCCACGGTGACATGTGTCCCCATGAGTTGGTGTGTATTCATTCAATTACACACACACATTTGTCAGCTTCATCCACTCATATGCATTTGGCAGATGCTTTTCTTCGAAGCAACTTACACTGCATGATACTAGACATTTGTTTCTGAGTCTGTGGAATCTCTGGGATCTGACCCATGACCTTGGTGTTGCTAGGGCCATGATCTAACCCCTGAGCTACACATCATTTCTTCTCAGATGTGACGTTACCCTCGAATATGGCCCGTTCCTCCAGCTGGTGTGTGAGGGAGTTGAGGGGTAGAGACGTCACAGATCCAGTTCAGAGCGGCGCAGCAGCCGTGCACGTCTATCAGGAGATGATGCACATTTATGAGAAGCTGCAGGTGATCTTCATTCACTACTGACGTGATCGGTGTTCACATGTGCTAAAGCTGTTGAGGAATGTCTACAGTGATACTGTACGTGTGTGTGTTTAGGCAGAGCGTGTCAGTCAGCAGGTCTGGGCTGCAGAGCTGTGTGAGCGTGAGCGTGAGCTGCAGCGGAGAGAGAACACACTCCTGCAGCACCAGCGCAACATTCACAAAGGAGCGGAGGAGGAGGAGCTACAGCAGGTGACATCAGCAGCTCATTTACATAACCCCAGAGTTATCCCACAATTCAGTGTTCATCCAAAACCTACCAGTCTCGATTTTTCTTTAGTTAATAATACAGTGTCATTTATAATCTGTATTCATTTCTGAGATGATAGCTGAACATTTGGGTTTAAATAGTTTTGGGTTTCGGATACAGCAGTAACATACGTGATGTTTGTAATAATTTTCACAGCAACATCAGCAAGAGACGAGTGAGTTAAAAGAAACTCTGAAGCAGAAGACTAAAGACATGAAAAGAATCAAGTCCAGTTTTGATTCTCTGAAGGAATTAAATGATTCTCTGAAGAAACAGGTGAGTGAGTTTCAGTGAGACATCAGTGAGATCTCAGCTTCATCGAGTCACCTGTGTGTGTGTGTGTTTGTTTAGCTTCATGACGTCAGCGAGCAGAACAGAAAGTTGGAGAGTCAGTGTGGTAAAGTTCAGGCTCGTCTGGAGAATCTGCAGGTAACGCACATTTATACATCAAACAGAACTGTTTCAATCTCAAACATGCTTGAAATGATTGTTTTATGAGAATTGAACCTTATAATCAGTTCTCGTATCAGAATGAGGAGCGTGATATCGGCTCTCGTATCAGAATGAGGAGCGTGATATCGGCTCTCGTATCAGAATGAGGAGCGTGATATCGGCTCTCGTATCAGAATGGGGAGCGTGATATCGGCTCTCGTATCAGAACGAGGAGCGTGATATCGGCTCTCGTATCAGAATGAGGAGCGTGATATCGGCTCTCGTATCAGAATGAGGAGCGTGATATCGGCTCTCGTATCAGAACGAGGAGCGTGATATCGGCTCTCGTATCAGAATGAGGAGCGTGATATCTGCTCTCGTATCAGAATGAGGAGCGTGATATCGGCTCTCGTATCAGAACGAGGAGCGTGATATCGGCTCTCGTATCAGAATGAGGAGCGTGATATCGGCTCTCGTATCAGAATGAGGAGCTTGATATCGGCTCTCGTATCAGAATGAGGAGCGTGATATCGGCTCTCGTATCAGAATGAGGAGCGTGATATCGGCTCTCGTATCAGAATGAGGAGCGTGATATCGGCTCTCGTATCAGAATGAGGAGCGTGATATCGGCTCTCGTATCAGAATGAGGAGCGTGATATCGGCTCTCGTATCAGAATGAGGAGCGTGATATCGGCTCTCGTATCAGAATGAGGAGCGTTATATCGGCTCTCGTATCAGAATGAGGAGCGTGATATCGGCTCTCGTATCAGAACGAGGAGCGTGATATCGGCTCTCGTATCAGAATGAGGAGCGTTATATCGGCTCTCGTATCAGAATGAGGAGCTTGATATCGGCTCTCGTATCAGAATGAGGAGCGTGATATCGGCTCTCGTATCAGAATGAGGAGCGTGATATCGGCTCTCGTATCAGAATGAGGAGCGTGATATCGGCTCTCGTATCAGAATGAGGAGCGTGATATCGGCTCTCGTATCAGAATGAGGAGCGTGATATCGGCTCTCGTATCAGAACGAGGAGCGTGATATCGGCTCTCGTATCAGAACGAGGAGCGTGATATCGGCTCTCGTATCAGAACGAGGAGCGTGATATCGGCTCTCGTATCAGAACGAGGAGCGTGATATCGGCTCTCGTATCAGAACGAGGAGCGTGATATCGGCTCTCGTATCAGAAGGAGGAGCGTGATATCGGCTCTCGTATCAGAATGAGGAGCGTGATATCGGCTCTCGTATCAGAATTAGGAGCGTGATATCGGCTCTCGTATCAGAACGAGGAGCGTGATATCGGCTCTCGTATCAGAATGAGGAGCGTGATATCGGCTCTCGTATCAGAATGAGGAGCGTGATATCTGCTCTCGTATCAGAATGAGGAGCGTGATATCGGCTCTCGTATCAGAATGAGGAGCGTGATATCGGCTCTCGTATCAGAATGAGGAGCGTGATATCGGCTCTCGTATCAGAATGAGGAGCGTGATATCGGCTATCGTGTCAGAATGAGGAGCGTGATATCGGCTCTCGTATCAGAATGAGGAGCGTGATATCGGCTCTCGTATCAGAATGAGGAGCGTGATATCGGCTCTCGTATCAGAATGAGGAGCGTGATATCGGCTCTCGTATCAGAATGAGGAGCGTGATATCGGCTCTCGTATCAGAATGAGGAGCGTGATATCGGCTCTCGTATCAGAATGAGGAGCGTGATATCGGCTCTCGTATCAGAATGAGGAGCGTGATATCGGCTCTCGTATCAGAATGAGGAGCGTGATATCGGCTCTCGTATCAGAATGAGGAGCGTGATATCGGCTCTCGTATCAGAACGAGGAGCGTGATATCGGCTCTCGTATCAGAACGAGGAGCGTGATATCGGCTCTCGTATCAGAACGAGGAGCGTGATATCGGCTCTCGTATCAGAACGAGGAGCGTGATATCGGCTCTCGTATCAGAACGAGGAGCGTGATATCGGCTCTCGTATCAGAACGAGGAGCGTGATATCGGCTCTCGTATCAGAACGAGGAGCGTGATATCTGCTCTCGTATCAGAATGAGGAGCGTGATATCGGCTCTCGTATCAGAATGAGGAGCTTGATATCGGCTCTCGTATCAGAATGAGGAGCGTGATATCGGCTCTCGTATCAGAATGAGGAGCGTGATATCGGCTCTCGTATCAGAATGAGGAGCGTGATATCGGCTCTCGTATCAGAACGAGGAGCGTGATATCGGCTCTCGTATCAGAATGAGGAGCGTGATATCGGCTCTCGTATCAGAATGAGGAGCGTGATATCGGCTCTCGTATCAGAACGAGGAGCGTGATATCGGCTCTCGTATCAGAACGAGGAGCGTGATATCGGCTCTCGTATCAGAACGAGGAGCGTGATATCGGCTCTCGTATCAGAACGAGGAGCGTGATATCGGCTCTCGTATCAGAATGAGGAGAGTGATATCGGCTCTCGTATCAGAATGAGGAGCGTGATATCGGCTCTCGTATCAGAATGAGGAGCGTGATATCGGCTCTCGTATCAGAATGAGGAGCGTGATATCGGCTCTCGTATCAGAATGAGGAGCGTGATATCGGCTCTCGTATCAGAATGAGGAGCGTGATATCGGCTCTCGTATCAGAATGAGGAGCGTGATATCGGCTCTCGTATCAGAATGAGGAGCGTGATATCGGCTCTCGTATCAGAATGAGGAGAGTGATATCGGCTCTCGTATCAGAATGAGGAGCGTGATATCGGCTCTCGTATCAGAATGAGGAGCGTGATATCGGCTCTCGTATCAGAATGAGGAGCGTGATATCGGCTCTCGTATCAGAATGAGGAGCGTGATATCGGCTCTCGTATCAGAATGAGGAGCGTGATATCGGCTCTCGTATCAGAATGAGGAGCGTGATATCGGCTCTCGTATCAGAATGAGGAGCGTGATATCTGCTCTCGTATCAGAATGAGGAGCGTGATATCTGCTCTCGTATCAGAATGAGGAGCGTGATATCGGCTCTCGTATCAGAATGAGGAGCGTGATATCGGCTCTCGTATCAGAATTAGGAGCGTGATATCGGCTCTCGTATCAGAATGAGGAGCGTGATATCGGCTCTCGTATCAGAATGAGGAGCGTGATATCGGCTCTCGTATCAGAATGAGGAGCGTGATATCGGCTCTCGTATCAGAATGAGGAGCGTGATATCGGCTCTCGTATCAGAATGAGGAGCGTGATATCGGCTCTCGTATCAGAATGAGGAGCGTGATATCGGCTCTCGTATCAGAATGAGGAGCGTGATATCGGCTCTCGTATCAGAATGAGGAGCGTGATATCTGCTCTCGTATCAGAATGAGGAGCGTGATATCGGCTCTTATATCAGCGGCTGTGATGAGGCCATAATAATAATATAAAGCTTGTGTGTGTGTTTGTGTCTGAACAGAGGAGGTTTGAGTACTCGAAGGCAAACAGCGGGCGAGGAAATGTCTTTCCTAAAGCTCACGACCCTAAAGCTAGCACAGAAGAACACCCACCGTCAAATAAAACAAGCAAGGTGAGTTACAGAAACGATAGAAGGTCATGTGATGAGAGAGAATCTTCCTGTGAGTGTGTTGTGTGTGTTCATACACGATCATTCTGGATGAACTTCAGTCAATGTGGTTAATGTAATGAGGAAATGTTCTGTATTTGACAGGAAGGTGGCGCTCATGGACCCACAGTTAAACTCACAGCGTTTCTGTTGGATTGGGTCGTAGATGAGCAGCTCATGGAGTTCAGAGAGACGTCAAACATCACCGGCCGTCTGACATCACTGCATCACAGATGCTCAACGGTTCGTTTTCTTTCCGCTTTACTGCTCACTTTACAGCCCAAAGTCAAATGAAGAAAAGACTAAATTATGTAAACTAGGCCTGGACGATATATCACAAATGTGCACTCACACAATGTTTTTCAAGAAGTCAATAGGGCTTTTCCCACTGCTTAACCCTGGGTTATCTTCATTGTAAAATCGCTTTTAACCCTGGGTAAACCAACGTTTCACACTTGTACTTCTCAAGCGAGGTTATCCTAGCATTTGTCCGAGGTAATGAAACCCTGCTCTGAAGCTGGGTCAGCTCGGCTTTTGCAGGGATAGAATGATACGACCAGACGCTTAGCAATGAACATCCGATCAAAAACTGAACAGCGCTAACCTCATTTCACTGTGCAATTGTGTAAACAATCCTTTGAGTTTTTATTATTTGAGTAAGTAACGTCAGGAGGCTTAAAGGGTTTGTGATGCGTCATCTTTTCCCGGATGCGGAACAACCACATATTCAGTCAGTTTGATGCTGCAGTGTTTATCCAGTCATGACTGTTGACTCCACATGAGAATGTTGACCCAGGGTTTAGTGATGTACATCAGGTTATGAATACACTCTGGTCAATTATTATAATCTGTGTGAAACCGATAACCCAGGATTCTGTTTGTCTGGGGTTTAGAGTAACTCGGGGTTAACCACTTCAAGTGTGAAAGCCCTAATGATTTAAATTCTTAAAAGTGAATCAAGTCATAAATAAACTTAAAGCATCATGATATAACACATTTCTCTTCAGTAGGGAGCAGTTGTAATATAAAGAGCTGACAGCATGACAGGTCAGAGGGTTCAGGAGTCTGGATGTTGATCATGTTGTTGTTGTTGTTGTTGTTATCAGGTTCTGCCGCTGCTGGTGGATTTTCTGCCTCAGATGTCAGTGATGGAGTCGTCTCTTCAGTTATCTCTGCTGCGCTGCATTTACTGCTGTCTGTCACAACTCCAACACAGCACACAGGTACACACGCACACACGCCACACACACCACACAGGTACACACACACAGGCACACACAGCACACAGGCACACACAGCACACAGGCACACACACCACACAGGAACACACACACAGCACACAGGTACACACACACAGCACACAGGTACACACACAAAGGCACACACAGCACACAGGCACACACACCACACAGGAACACACACACAGGCACACACAGCACACAGGTACACACACACAGCACACAGGCACACACACCACACAGGAACACACACACAGGCACACACAGCACACAGGTACACACACACAGCACACAGGTACACACACACAGGCACACACAGCACACAGGCACACACAGCACACAGGCACACACAGCACACAGGCACACACACCACACAGGCACACACACACAGCACACAGGTACACACACACAGCACACAGGTACACACACACAGGCACACACAGCACACAGGCACACACACCACACAGGCACACACACACAGCACACAGGTACACACACACAGCACACAGGTACACACACACAGGCACACACAGCACACAGGCACACACACACAGCACACAGGTACACACACACAGCACACAGGTACACACACACAGGCACACACAGCACACAGGTACACACACACAGCACACAGGCACACACACCACACAGGCACACACACACAGCACACAGGTACACACACACAGCACACAGGTACACACACACAGGCACACACAGCACACAGGCACACACACCACACAGGCACACACACACAGCACACAGGTACACACACACAGCACACAGGTACACACACACAGGCACACACAGCACACAGACACACACAGCACACAGGTACACACACACAGCACACAGGCACACACACCACACAGGCACACACACACAGCACACAGGTACACACACACAGGCACACACAGCACACAGGCACACACACCACACAGGCACACACACACAGCACACAGGTACACACACACAGCACACAGGTACACACACACAGGCACACACAGCACACAGGCACACACAGCACACAGGCACACACACCACACAGGCACACACAGCACACAGGCACACACACCACACAGGAACACACACACAGGCACACACAGCACACAGGTACACACACACACAGCACACAGGTACACACACACAGGCACACACAGCACACAGGTACACACACACCACACAGGCACACACACACAGCACACAGGTACACACACACAGGCACACACAGCACACAGGTACACACACACAGGCACACACAGCACACAGGCACACACACCACACAGGCACACACAGCACACAGGCACACACACCACACAGGAACACACACACAGGCACACACAGCACACAGGTACACACACACAGCACACAGGCACACACAGCACACAGGTACACACGCACACACGCCACACACACCACACAGGAACACACACACAGGCACACACAGCACACAGGCACACACACCACACAGGAACACACACACAGGCACACACAGCACACAGGTACACACACACAGCACACAGGTACACACACACAGGCACACACAGCACACAGGCACACACACACAGCACACAGGTACACACACACAGCACACAGGTACACACACACAGCACACAGGCACACACACACAGGCACACACAGCACACAGGCACACACAGCACACAGGCACACACACCACACAGGCACACACACACAGCACACAGGTACACACACACAGCACACAGGTACACACACACAGGCACACACAGCACACAGGCACACACAGCACACAGGCACACACACCACACAGGCACACACAGCACACAGGCACACACACCACACAGGAACACACACACAGGCACACACAGCACACAGGTACACACACACAGCACACAGGCACACACAGCACACAGGTACACACGCACACACGCCACACACACCACACAGGAACACACACACAGGCACACACAGCACACAGGCACACACACCACACAGGAACACACACACAGGCACACACAGCACACAGGTACACACACACAGCACACAGGTACACACACACAGGCACACACAGCACACAGGCACACACAGCACACAGGCACACACACCACACAGGAACACACACACAGGCACACACAGCACACAGGCACACACACCACACAGGAACACACACACAGGCACACACAGCACACAGGTACACACACACAGCACACAGGTACACACACACAGGCACACACAGCACACAGGCACACACACCACACAGGCACACACACCACACAGGCACACACACACAGCACACAGGTACACACACACAGCACACAGGTACACACACACAGCACACAGGCACACACAGCACACAGGCACACAGGTACACACACACAGGCACACACACCACACAGGCACACACAGCACACAGGCACACACACCACACAGGAACACACACACAGGCACACACAGCACACAGGTACACACACACAGCACACAGGAAGACACAGCACACAGGTACACACACAGCACACAGGTACGCACACAGGCACACACAGCACACAGGTACACACACACAGGCACACACATAGCACACAGGCACACACAGAACACAGGCACACACAGCACACAGGAACACACACACAGGCACACACAGCACACAGGAACACACAGCACACAGGAACACACAGCACACAGGGACACACACCACACAGGCACACACAGCACACAGGTACACACACAGCACACAGGTACACACACAGGCACACACAGCTCACAGGCACACACAGCACACAGGTACACACACAGCACACAGGTACACACACAGGCACACACAGCTCACAGGTACACACACACAGCACACAGGCACACACAGCACACAGGAACACACACCACACAGGCACACACAGCACACACAGGCACACACAGGCACACACAGCACACAGGAACACACAGCACACAGGTACACACACACAGCACACAGGTACACACACACACACAGCACACAGGAACACACAGCACACAGGAACACACAGCACACAGGCACACACAGCACACAGGTACACACACACACACACACACACAGCACACAGGTACACGCACACACAGCACACAGGTACACACACAGCACACAGATACACACACACAGGCACACACATAGCACACAGGCACACACAGAACACAGGCACACACAGCACACAGGAACACACACACAGGCACACACAGCACACAGGAACACACAGCACACAGGAACACACAGCACACAGGGACACACACCACACAGCCACACACAGCACACAGGTACACACACAGCACACAGGTACACACACAGGCACACACAGCACACAGGCACACACAGCACACAGGTACACACACAGCACACAGGTACACACACAGCACACAGGTACACACACAGGCACACACAGCTCACAGGTACACACACACAGCACACAGGCACACACAGCACACAGGAACACACACACACACAGCACACAGGAACACACAGCACACAGGAACACTCAGCACACAGGCACACACAGCACACAGGTACACACACACACACACACACACAGCACACAGGTACACGCACACACAGCACACAGGTACACACACAGGCACACACAGCTCACAGGTACACACACACAGCACACAGGCACACACAGCACACAGGAACACACACACACACAGCACACAGGAACACACAGCACACAGGAACACTCAGCACACAGGCACACACAGCACACAGGTACACACACACACACACACACACACACAGCACACAGGTACACGCACACACAGCACACAGGTACACACACAGCACACAGGTACACACACACAGGCACACACATAGGCACACACAGAACACAGGCACACACAGCACACAGGTACACACACAGCACACAGGTACACACACAGGCACACACAGCTCACAGGCACACACAGCACACAGGTACACACACAGCACACAGGTACACACACAGGCACACACAGCACACAGGCACACACAGCACACAGGTACACACACAGCACACAGGTACACACACAGGCACACACAGCTCACAGGTACACACACACAGCACACAGGCACACACAGCACACAGGTACACACACACACACAGCACACAGGAACACACAGCACACAGGTACACACACACAGCACACAGGCACACACAGCTCACAGGTACACACACACAGCACACAGGCACACACAGCACACAGGTACACACACACACACAGCACACAGGAACACACAGCACACAGGAACACACAGCACACAGGCACACACAGCACACAGGTACACACACACACACACACACACACACACAGCACACAGGTACACGCACACACAGCACACAGGTACACACACAGCACACAGGTACACACACACAGGCACACACACAGAACACAGGCACACACAGAACACAGGCACACACAGCACACAGGAACACACACACAGGCACACACAGCACACAGGAACACACAGCACACAGGAACACACAGCACACAGGGACACACACCACACAGGCACACACAGCACACAGGTACACACACAGCACACAGGTACACACACAGGCACACACAGCACACAGGCACACACAGCACACAGGTACACACACAGCACACAGGTACACACACAGGCACACACAGCTCACAGGTACACACACACAGCACACAGGCACACACAGCACACAGGAACACACACCACACAGGCACACACAGCACACACAGGCACACACAGGCACACACAGCACACAGGAACACACAGCACACAGGTACACACACACAGCACACAGGTACACACACACACACAGCACACAGGAACACACAGCACACAGGAACACACAGCACACAGGCACACACAGCACACAGGTACACACACACACACACAGCACACAGGTACACGCACACACAGCACACAGGTACACACACAGCACACAGATACACACAGACAGACAGGGACACACACACACACACACACACACACACACACACACAGACAGACAGGGACACGGACACACACACACACACACACACACACACACACAGACAGGGACACGCACACACACAGCACACAGCACACAGGCACACACACACACACACACACAGGCACACACACACACAGGTATACACACACAACTGGATGTTATGAGCCACTGCACATGTGAAGAGAGAGAGATGTAATTGAATGACCTGTGATGATGATGATGATGATGATGATGATGATGGTGTTGTCTCCTCCAGCACGCTCCTCTCACCTCCACATTGAGGAGATTGGGTGAGGAGGTGTCTCGTGGACCGGGTGACTCAGGTAAAGAGCGCCGCAGCTCTCGGGCGTGTCCTCTGTTTAAGAGCTCGTGTCCACACACTCGATTCCTGAGCAGCCTCATCATCATCAGAAGCGTCAGTCAAGGTAAAGAGAATCACAGACATGTTCTGTGTGTCAGCAGCAGGTGGCGCTGTTGTCTCATCTCACAACATCACCTCAGCTAGACAACTGGATATACAACACAGTGACTGAGGATCATTAACAGCTCTAGTTTATCATATCCAGTTTGGACAAAAAGAAAAAAGTATTAATGGCTCTAGAAATTGATTTCTAAAAGTCACTGTTAACCCATAAAAAGAAAAGCGTTACTTTCTTCAGTGGAACACAACAGAAGATATTTTGAGAAATGTTTGTGTTCACACAATGGAAGTCAATGGAGTTCAGTGTAGTTTGATTACACAATGTTACAAAGTATTTAAAAAGTTTAATTTTTCTTTAGGAGGTTTAACACACTGAATATGAAATAATTGTTTTCATCATTGACGGTACTTACAAAATATCTAAAGAATATTTCCACACACATTCCACACATTTTGGTTTCGGTATTATTACTTGTACATAGAAATGAAAAGGTGGAGTCATAACACTGAGCTCAAGACAACAGTTAGAAAAAATGAGTCGTCAGAAGTGAACATTTGATGGTTTTTGTCTTTTATGACTTCATATTTTCCTCATTTACATTTATTCATTTGGCAGACGCTTTTATCCAAAGCGACTTACAAGTAGTTTTTTACAGTGTCACATTACTGCAGAGCAATCAGGGGTAAGGTGTCTTTCTCAAGGGCGCTTCAGTCATGACCTGCTGACACTGAGATTCAAACCTTCTGATCACAAGCCCAACGCTCTAACCATTAGGCCACAGCTGACCCTCATGAATCAAGTTCCAGACGTAGTCACCCATCATGACTTCATCCCTCCACAGAATACATTTCTTGAATTTTCTGGCAGTGACAATATGTGAAATCAGTATATTGCAAATACACAAAAACATATATATCGTCATTTATGATATACTGTAAGCTCAACATTTACTTGAGCTAAATATAGACACTATCACATGAAAATAAATATTACCACAATAATTAGCATCACAGAAATTGTAGAAGAACAATAAAAAGGTCGTGTGAAACAGCAACATTCTTCAAAATATCTTCTTTTGTGTTCTGCTGAAGAAATAAACATTCAGATTTCACATGACATGAGGATGAGGGGGAAGATTCACTTCAAGCTAAGATATTAATATTAAAGAGGTCATATGAAGCGGCTCAAATTAATATTTAACATGATGTAAGGTTCACAAACGCTGTATTTTCCAAACACTGTGCATGTTTGTATCTCCTCTTTGCTCCGCCTCTCTGAAACACACAGGTTTGTGTGGGTGTGGCTACACGAGGTGTTTCAGGCAGGTCTGGGTGAGGATTCGCTTCAAGATAGAACGCTGATGAAGATGTGCATCATTCATTTGTGCAATTTCACGTGTCTAATACATGCATGAGCAACTTATAACACACCAAAGATGCAGAAAAACATGCATTCGCACCATGTGACCCCTTTAACAAGATGCGCCATTGCAATGAATGGGGAGGAATGCAACGCTCTTGCGATAAAAGTCCCGCCTTCCAGTGAAACGAGCCAATCGTCTATCAGTATTGACTGAGGATTCTCTGGGGTGGAGCTCTCGTGAGGCTCATGCACAGTAGATGAAGTGATCTTGTAAAAGGTGATTTTTAGCGCGTTATAAGCTAAGCAAACCCAAGTTACGGTAACGTTCATGTCAGGTTTCATTATTGATAGGACATGTGCTGCTGCTTTGTGGTTTTTGCCAGAGATTTTAAAAAATATCTGCCTTCTCCCGTTCAAGTAGATAAAACTGCTTTTAACTGCCCAGAGGCGTCGCAAACATGGCCGCCGAGTGTCTCCGCTTCAGGCTTTGCTTGAAGTCAGATAATAAATAATTCACTCACTCAATCATTCTATTCTAAATGTAATATTGTTTTCATTTAATGACACTGGCGTCCTGTGATGTGTGTGTCTCTGTTCTTCTGGTGTGCAGTGGATATTCTGGCTCAGGCTCTGGACGTGTTGTCTCGTGACGTGAGGACAGATGAAGGTCAGCACTTATTTCTACAGTATCGCGCTCTCTCGGCTGTATTGACTCTGTTGAGAGGTGTCAGTCCGAGACCTCTGACGCTGTCGGTGGAAATCCTGCTTCAGATGAGCACACAGACACGTGAGAATAAACTTTCACAACATTGCAGAATCTTTCATGTGTGTGTGAGGATGAACGCTGAATGTGAACTCTGTTAGCAACACAAAGGTCACGGGTTTGATCCCCGGTAACACACATACGACTTGTGCATGTGTGATGCATGACTGAAGAAGTTCTGCTCTTTTGTGTTTTAGACTTCATCAACTAAGTTAAAAAAAAAATTTCATGACATATGTCAGAACGCTTCTACGGTTCCATCGTGTTTGACCTGCGGCCTCTGCTCTGTAAGCAGCGTCTCATTACATGTGAATCTGAATGCATTGCTGTAAAATCATTCAATCGAGCGGCCGGCTTTATGAGACGGGACAGGAATGCACTTTTCTTTTTCTTCTTCAGTGACACTGAACAGATGCAGTGCCACACGCTCCGACTCGAGCCGCTCTGCCAATTAAAGACAGTTTTACAGGAGAAGGATTATGGGAAGGTGTGAAGGTGAGGGTGAAAGTCACGTCACACTCGACCTGTGTTTGTCTGATGGAGGTCGTGTTTAATGCACTCCACATGTTTAACTCCAGCAGACGTCTTTGAAGGTTCTTCAGCCGTGTCAGACGTCTTACCTGTGAAGGTCAAAGATAACAGATGTGCCGTTCACCTCAATCCAGAACACTGTCAAAGATACCTGGCCCATGTGTTTATATACAGAACATGTCTCTCGCTGAACTAAAGCCATATGATGGCTATATTCATTGATTTATTTAGAATCATAATCTGATTTCCTTTAGATGAATAACTTTAGAAAACATGCTGTACTCATGAATGAACCTCGAGCAAATGAAAAGCAGGATTGTTCAGTGAGAGAAACTTTACAGCATTTCACCATCAACATTGAACTTTTCCAAGCGTTGATCTCATCTGCAGTTCTTCTGTGAATTCTCAGAGAGATTTCGATGAGGCCGTATGATGCCAGGAAAGATTCAGTTCATGCTTCCAGAGGAGAATGGTATCGCTCAGATCTTGAAATGAAAAGATGAGCGTGTCTTTGGAGGTGAATGTGGATCGTAGAGGTGAAATCATCTGGATGTGATGAGAAATGTTTGAGTTCATATTGAGATCTTGGCTAATATTGACTTGATTGCAGACGAGACGAATCTGAGCTCAGTTTCTGAAATATCTCAGACAGACATGAGGCTCAAGCAAAGAAAAGGCTGTTTGTTCTGTGTGGGAGAAACAACTGAGATATTAAAGAGATTTCACGAGTGATTTATTTGGTGTCTGTCAGTGGGCAGAAGTGTTTTCTAGTTTTATTTCTTGTGTCTTTCAGGACTTGTGTCTGGTTTTCTGGACGAGTGCAGTAATGAAGAATTCTTCCGCTGCGTCTCGCTGGTTCTGCGTAATCCTCGTTTGGATCCGGTGTTGTTTGAAAAGATGTGTGTTGTCCTGCAGAAGCTCTCCAGTATTCGGTGAGTCTGTCTCGGTTACCTCACAGTCTCCATCACATCGTCCTTCATGAGGAGTGTTTGATGTGTGCTGACAGACCGAGAGCCGCTGGTTTGTGACATCATTGAGAGCGTGTGCAGCTGGACCACTGTGTGTTGTCATCTCTGTGGAGTTTTAGCTGCAGGCCGTGTATCATTGACCAGATGAACAAAAGCACATGACATGTGTGTTCGGTGTGTTTCATTGCAGGAAAAACAAGCGTCTCTTCGAAGCCTTTTCGTTACATTTATTACTGCAGGAGATGCACCGCACGACTGACCCGACTCGAACCTTCCTCCACATCAACCTGAGCTCTATTCTGCTTAACCTGGGAATGCCGGCACGCTCATCTCAACATTAAACATCACACTTAAAGAGACGCTCGTGTGTCTCACAACTTCATGAAGCTGATCTGGACCGTGTCTCACGGCTCATACGGACTGGTCTTGTCATACTCTCTGGTGGTTCAACATAATGTCTGTTCCATGGAGAAATAATAACAGACGCTGTGTAAATCCTGTAGTGGTGAACTGCTCCTAATAAATGAAGAAATGAAATAATGAATTTGATACTTTATTCTTGTTGTGACTTCTTTAATAAATGTAATGTAATTCTGTTCAATTAAACGTTGTGACTCGGTTGATGTTTATGTGATTCTGTGAATATACATTTTCATGGTTTTTAAATGAAGCCCAGCTGAAGTTTGTTTGACGTGTTCTTTTCGGTTTTATTTGTTGCTTTTAAAAGTTCTTTCACAGTTTGAGGACTGAAGCAGATCTGCGCTGTCACATTGTTTAACAGCATAATGATGAATGTGTGTTCGCTCTGAATCACTTCCAGCTCTGAACACACCGATGTTAAATCCAGATGGACTCAACACAACATCTCTGTTGCTAATCACACAATCAGCAAACCTAATGAAGAAAACCTCTCTCTCTCTCTCACCGGTTGTGCGAGCTCTTATATGACGCACCAATGTTTCGTACGCCTGTAACTCGAGTGTGTTTTTAATGTTTCATATGTGTGCTTGTATGAAAGACATGTGTCAGTCATAGACTGAAATTTCAACAAATCCATACTGAACGGTGTTTATACGTCACAAAACACTGAATTGTGCCTTCATTGATTCTAGCATGTGAAACCTTCAGACGGAAAACATGACCCTGTTGTCACATGACCTCAGCACAGGTGTGTTTAATTGTGTGAATAAGATTCAGTTGTGTGTGAGGTGAGGAGCAGATGAGTGAGTATTTTCTCATTTTGTTTTGTTCAGACATCAGCGGATGTAAAGCTCGTGACAGAATACTATAGTTCTTCTTTGAAAACTTGATTTAATGTGTGCATTGAAACGCATGCGTCTGTTTTTCACATCTTTTGTCATTCAGAAGAGAGTTTGTGTGGTTGTAGTGAGCTGTGATCATGTTTGGGCTCTGAGATGAGCTTTAATAATGTGTGACCTTTTGAGAAGTGTTTGCTGGTCTGGTTTTCATTTTCCTTCTGGTGAAGTGAAGAGCAGAACATCTGTGGCTCTGATTTAAACATCATCACTTTGTTTCTGAGTGCATGAAGGAGAAAAGTCCAGTTGGAATAAATGCATTACTGACGGATCCCATAATGCCATGCGGTGATTTTTAGTGATGGATCATCTGAGAGCGCAGCAGCTTACGGTATGAATGCTGACTGAAAACTAAACTCTTTTAGCATGTGTGAATGTTTATGCCTTTGGCTTTGGTGGGAAAATGTGAATGTTGATGGACCCGTGATTGAGACGTGATGTCATGTGATTTACATCATCAGTCAGTCAGAGGATTTATTGTAGAATCAGTCTGATGTCAAACGCATGAATGTTTATGTACACAAACAGAATAACAAGAGATTGTTTCACTTTATTTCATCGATACTTTTATACACGGTGCATATGTACAATAATAAGTTATATATACACTTGTGTTTCTTTATACTGTGTGTGTGATATATGTATATATATTCATACAGTAAACATGGCAGTATGATGCACTAAAGTCATAGAAGAAAGTTATAGATGTTGTGTGGAGACCAGCTCCTGTTCATCTGTCACGAGTGAAAGGACAGAAGACAGACGGATCATGACAAAGACTTGTTAAAGGGATACTCCACCCATCAATGAACGTTCTGTCACCATTTACTTTCTCAAACCTGTATAAGTTTCTTTGTTCTGATCAACACCAAGAATGATATTTGGAAATAAACTAGCAACTCACATTTCTTGGACATTGACAACCGCAGCAGCAGCAAATCTTTGATCTTTTTGTTTGTTCTGTTAAACATAAAATGATTTAGAAAAGCAAAACGTTCTGCGGCACCTTTGACTGCCATTTTAATTGTCCCAGAAATATCAGCTTCTCACACAGTTGAGTAATGATAGAACCATCCCACGCAGCGTCACTCACTTTAACACATCCATCAATTCGACATGCACTTTATACAGCACCTCTCCGTCACTGCTCATCTAGATTATTAAACGCTTTCTCAAAGATCTGTGTCTGTGGAGACAAGTCTATTAGCACACATGTCATAGGAACAGTTCATGTGACAATCCTGAGCTAAATGTTTATAAAAAACCAAACAGAAGAACACAGACGGCAACACATCATCTGTATGTACAGGATGAGAACATTCAGAACTCAAAGAGACGATGGAGTTTGTGTTCCTCAGACAGACATTGGATGATTCAGCTCACTTCTGATGAAAAGCTTTTCTTGTCTCAGCCGTGTTCTTCAGTCGGTGATAAAGCTGTGTCATGATGAACGAATAACACATGGAGCTCTGAGAAAAGAGTTTCTTTACGTCACCGCACATCAGAATGCGTCAGACGCTGGCGCAGCGAGAAGATAAAGTGGGATGATGGCTGGACGGAGGGACGCCGCTCTCGGGTCCGCCCAGAATATCAAAGCAGAGAACCTCGATGACGTCCAGTCTCTCGATCTGAACCAAACGTGTCAGCAGGTCAGGGATGCTGTAACCTGCCGTACTGACTCTGTCAAAGAGCTGCATCCCATCACTCATTCCGCCGATCTCATCTCGCTTCAGTCCAAAACTCTCTGCCAGATGTCTCCAGGTCTTCACCACGGCTTTATCTGTGCTGTATGTCGAGCTGAGCATACGGCTGGTGCGCTCCAGACAGTCAAACGGAAGCTCGGTGGGACTCAGACCTGCAGATCAAATCAACATGTTCAGCGGGATTCATCTCTGTTCTGACATTAATGATGTGAAACATGTCACTCTTAATGTGTGTGTGTGTGTGTGTGCGGGTCAGAGGTCGTGTTTATTGACATGAGCAGGCGCAATTGCTCATTATGCTTAAATACGTACATTAGTACTGTGAGTGTTTGTATTTCAGTCTGCACATTTTTATGATGTCATTATGTCGTAAAGTTAGCCCTCACCTTCTGCAACACTGCAGGCTTTTGTGTACAAGTCCAAGATTTTCTTCCTTCTGCTGTGAATCTGCAAACGCACACACACACACACACACACAGAGAGACACTAAATCAGTGACTCAGACTAAATCTGCTTTAAACACACACAGACACACACATACAGATATCATGCGTGTTGTGACGTGATGTCTCACCCCTGTGGTTCTGTTGTTGTTGTTGTTTGTTGAACATGTCTTCTCCCGGGTCAGATGCACCAGTGACATCAGACAGAGATCCGCTGCCGTCTGTTTGTCTTGAGCTGCTTCTTCATCGCTGTCAATGCTGCGACTCAACAGCTGCTCGTTCTCTGATGACGCATCGTTTTCACTGCAAAAGAACAAATCAGCAGCCTGATCACAACATGGGTTCACGTCAAGAGGTTAAAGGTGAAGTGTGTTTCTATTGGTCAGATAAAGGATGATCATGTCATGCAGTGACTGGTCTGTTGTTCTCAGGTGAATATCTGCTGACAGCGAGCGCTCACAGGACTTCATTGTTTCTCAGACACTCAACACCAGAGCTGCTCTGGCATTGGGTGACATGAACACATCATCTGGCACGAGTCTCTTCACCGCACTGTGTGCCCTCCAGACTCAATCAAACACACACTCTCTCAATGTGTGTGTGTGTGTCTCAGTGTGTGTGTGTGTGTGTGTGTGTGTGTGTGTGTGTCTCAGTGTGTGTGTTTGTGTTTGTCTCTCTCTCAGTGTGTGTGTGTGTGTGTGTGTCTCAGTGTGTGTGTGTGTGTGTGTGTGTGTCTCTCTCTCTCAGTATGTGTATGTGTGTGTGTGTGTGTGTCTCTCTCTCAGTGTGTGTTTGTGTTTGTGTTTGTCTCTCTCTCAGTATGTGTGTGTGTGTGTGTGTGTGTGTCTCTCTCTCAGTATGTGTGTGTGTGTGTGTGTGTGTCTCTCTCTCAGTGTGTGTGTGTGTGTGTCTCTCTCTCAGTATGTGTGTGTTTGTGTTTGTCTCTCTCTCAGTGTGTGTGTGTGTGTGTGTGTGTGTGTGTGGTCTCACCTTTTTGCAGGTTTAGGAGGTGATGACTTGAGCTTGTCATATTCATCCTTCTCTGCAAATATCACTCCACTTTCTGGAAACACACAACAATGAAGTCCTCATGTTTAGACTCATATATCTGTGTCTTCATCAGAACACAACACAGAATCTTCCAGAATTCACTTCCTTCAATCAAGAGGTGATGGATTCATAAAGCGATCTTCATTCACACAATAAAACTCGTCTGCTCACCTTGAATCTCTTTCTTCTTCTCCTCCTGTTTGTTTGTTTGACTTTCTGTGGTCTTGATGATTTGTCCAGAACAGCATGCTGGGAAAAAACACACACACACGTGCTGAACTGTCTGCAGGAATCATGGGAGTGATGTGTTTGTGCGTCCCACTGGTGAACTCTTCATACATGCTTCTGGGATTCATGAGAGACATTCGTGTTTCATACTGACCTTGTCCACTGGGCTTAGCTTTTACAATGTAAAACATGATGATCATCACTATGGCGATGGCCATGATAAAGATGGTTGACATGGCGATAATGAGAGCTGTTGCTAGGTGACCTTGCCCTGTTGGATCTGGGAGAGAGAGAGAGAGAGATGTTTTAAGTTCTGATGTGTGGACTGTGTCAAGACAACACTAACATGGTTCACATCACTCATTTAAGTCCAGACTGCTGTTTATAAAGTTGTTTAGAGTCAGGTTGGTTTCCCAGCAGGCACTTGCCTTTCTCTGGGTGTGGGAGAATGGTGGTGCTGCTGGATGACACGCTGGGAACGCGTCCAGACGACACGGGTTTGGATCTCATGCCTGGAACACAACAAACATGTCACACATTTACATTTAAAATGTCTCTTGTGACATTTATATCATTGATCATGAAGTATTGGGCCTTAAAAGTGTTTTACAAATGTATGGGTTTATCTGAGACGCTTCAATGTTCTCTGGTTAGCTCACTGAAAGTGAGTCAGAAATGAAGCTTTTACGTCCTCCATCATTAGAAGTCTTCATTAATCGGATGAAAAGTTGCTGCTGTACAGACAGAATTCATTTGATGGTCAATTTTCTCTGTGAATCCCGGGATCACTGGAATCAAGGATTGAAAGCTGCGAGAGATATGCGAGTCTTATTAGAATCACATGTTCAGCATGTCAACATCTGGGAGGTCCTGTCATGTTTAAGCGGTGGACGCGGGACGAGAGCAGATGAGGGGAGGATGTTTTTCGGCAGTTGTGAATGCAAGCAGGAGCAAGTTAATCATCTTTTTATTCTCCTCATTATTAGACGCAGCCCACGCTTCAGGCCAGCATCATTTACAGCTCATGTCACGGGTTCCAACACGTCTCGCTTCACATACCTTCACATCCTGACCTCCAAAAGAACTGACGGTGTTTTTTCTTAATTAACTTGAATCCCCACCTGCTTAATTTCTGTCACCGCAAAGCAAAGAAATAATTAAAGAAGCTTTGAAAACCCGACCGGTACAGACGTGCTGAGAAGAGAAAGACCTCATTGATCAAAACATCTGCTTCACTGAATCCACCGATCACATGCGACGGAGACACGTTTGTCCAAACAATGGACGACAGGAAGAACAACTCTTTTGTCAATAAAACTACAACGGCTCAGTCAGTTTATCGAAATCCTTTGCTTTAAATCCCTTTAATGCAGGAAGACAAACAGCCTTTACACTGCGCATATGAATCGTCGATTTTTAAATGACGTTTAACACAACACGAGCTGCTTTGCTCTTTCGCCATTAGTAATCGCTGGATTGAATCAATTCCCCGTCTGTTTGACAAACAATGACATTTTATCCTAAATAAAAGCCAAACGAACTGCAGACGTCATTATTTATGGTAAAAACAAGATGTCCGCTGTGACTTTGATGAAAGGTTTTAGAAGATGAAGTGTCCTTAAATCTTCCGATTGAGATGAAAATGATTATCTGCACTCCGTGTTCAGTGTCATGTGACGCTCGCTGATGTTCTGAAAAATCGAACAAACACTGAACATCAGCCAAGATTCATCCACCACAAACACACCCGCTGATGACTCTCTACTCATGACCTGACATCCATTTCATGACAGAAACTCTGAGCTGTGTTGTGTTGTGCGGTGCGTGTGGCCTCCTGCAGCGCTCACAGCAAAACAAACATGGAAACATTTACCCTAAATGACCAAAACGAAAAACATAAAGCTGACGGAGATGAGAAGAGTCGAGACGTTCTTACATTCTTTGACGTTCTTCGGAGCGTTCTGACACGAGTGACACACCATGCCGTAGATGTTACGTGGTCGGTTCTCCAATATGTAATACCTGCAAATACCAAATAATGAAAGTTACATGTAAACAGATTAAAACAAATCATAAGGAGAGAAAATCACAATCGATCGTAAGAGCATTAAACGTATCAAATCTAAAAACATGGATTTCTGCTCTAATTAAAACAGTCTGTGTATATTTGTGTGAAACGCCGAGAGTTGAGAGGTCATCTGAAGACGTTATTAAACACTCAATAAAGTGACCAGGCCTTGAATTATATCCAGCAGACCTTCCTCTCTTAAGTGTGTGTTGGAGCTGTGTTCTTTATGAAGTGCTGGTGTACGGGGGGACGTGTGTTTTTATGTGCTGCTCTTTTACCCCAGTAAACAGGGTCCACACTCAGCGTCGCTCTCGGGGGTCCCGGCTGTTAATACAGTGGCTCGGTACAAAGAATCACAGTCTTTGTGTCGACGGCAGATCTCATATTTTCCTTTAGAGAATTTCCCCGCAGGACACGGGATGCAGGAATAATCGTCATCCTTTACACCATAACCACAGTTCTGAAAAAACAACACACACACACACCATAAACACACTAGTGACAGCTCTGATGTGTCTTTGTTTCAGTTGATTTGAAATGCAGTTGGTTTCAATCACATCATGTCACAGCAGCTCTGTGTAAGAGTGAGTGAGTGTTTCCTCCGGCCACATTCATCTTCTGCTTTACATTAGTGCTTCATATTATCATCCACATTCATGTCACATCTCAAGTTCAAGAATGACCTTACATCCTGTGATAAACTCAATAATGTGCGTGTGAGTGTGTGTGTGAGTGCGAGTGAGCGTACGTGTGAGTGCGAGTGTGCTTACGTGTGAGTGCCTGCGTGTGCGTGCGTACGTGTGAGTGTGTGTGTGTGAGTGCGTGCGTGTGAGTGTCCGTACGTGTGAGTGTGTGTGTGTGCGTGCGAGTGTGTGTGTGAGTGTTTGTGAGTGTGCGTACGTGTGTGTGCGTGTGAGTGCGTGTGTGTGAGTGCGTGCGTGTGAGTGTGCGTGCGTGAGTGTGTGTGTGAGTGCGAGTGTGCTTACGTGTGAGTGTGTGTGTGCGTGTGTGTGTGAGTGCGTGTGTGTGAGTGTCCGTACGTGTGAGTGTGTGTGTGTGCGTGCGAGTGTGTGTGTGAGTGTTTGTGAATGTGCGTACGTGTGTGTGTGTGTGCGTGCGAGTGTGTGTGTGAGTGTTTGTGAGTGTGCGTACGTGTGTGTGCGTGTGAGTGCGTGTGTGTGAGTGCGTGCGTGTGAGTGTGCGTGCGTGAGTGTGTGTGTGAGTGCGAGTGAGCGTACGTGTGAGTGCGTGCGTGCGTACGTGTGAGTGTGAGTGCGTGTGTGTGAGTGTCCGTACGTGTGAGTGTGTGTGTGCGTGCGAGTGTGTGAGTGTTTGTGAGTGTGAGTACGTGTGTGTGCGTGTGAGTGTGTGTGTGTGAGTGCGTGCGTGTGAGTGTCCGTACGTGTGAGTGTGTGTGTGTGCGTGCGAGTGTGTGTGTGAGTGTTTGTGAGTGTGCGTACGTGTGTGTGCGTGTGAGTGCGTGTGTGTGAGTGCGTGCGTGTGAGTGTCCGTACGTGTGAGTGTGTGTGTGCGTGCGAGTGTGTGAGTGTTTGTGAGTGTGAGTACGTGTGTGTGCGTGTGAGTGCGTGTGTGTGAGTGCGTGCGTGTGAGTGTGCGTGAGTGTGTGAGTGTGCGTGTGATTGTGTGTGTGCGTGCGTGCGAGTGTGCGTGCGAGTGTGTGAGTGCGTGTGAGTGTGTGTGTGTGTACGTGTGTGTGAGTGCGTGCGTGTGAGTGCGTGTGTGTGCGTGCGTGTGAGTGTGCGTGAGTGTGCGTGTGCGTGTGATTGTGTGTGTGCGTGCGTGCGAGTGTGCGTGCGAGTGTGTGAGTGCGTGTGAGTGTGTGTGTGTGTGTGTGTGTGTACGTGTGTGTGCGTGTGTGAGTGCGTGTGTGTGTGTGTGAGTGCGTGTGAGTGTGTGTGTGTGTGTGTGTACGTGTGAGTGTGTGTGTGTGCGTGCGTACGTGTGAGTGTGTGTGTGCGTGTGTGAGTGCCTGCGTGTGCGTGCGTACGTGTGAGTGTGTGTGTGCTTGTGTGTGTGAGTGCGTGCGTGTGAGTGTCCGTACGTGTGAGTGTGTGTGTGTGCGTGCGAGTGTGTGTGTGAGTGTTTGTGAGTGTGCGTACGTGTGTGTGCGTGTGAGTGTGTGTGTGAGTGCGTGCGTGTGAGTGTGTGTGTGAGTGTGTGCGTGCGTGTGAGTGTGTGTGTGAGTGCGAGTGTGCGTACGTGTGAGTGCCTGCGTGTGCGTGCGTACGTGTGAGTGTGTGTGTGCGTGTGAGTGCGTGCGTGTGAGTGAGTGTCCGTACGTGTGAGTGTGTGTGTGTGCGTGCGAGTGTGTGGGTGAGTGTTTGTGAGTGTGCATATGTGTGTGTGTGAGTGTGTGTGTGAGTGCGTGCGTGTGTGTGTGAGTGCGAGTGTGCGTACGTGTGAGTGCCTGCGTGTGTGTGCGTACGTGTGAGTGTGTGTGTGCGTGTGTGTGTGAGTGCGTGCGTGTGAGTGAGTGTCCGTACGTGTGAGTGTGTGTGTGTGCGTGCGAGTGTGTGTGTGAGTGTTTGTGAGTGTGCGTACGTGTGTGTGCGGGTGAGTGTGTGTGTGTGTGTGAGTGCGTGCGTGTGAGTGTGTGTGTGAGTGTGTGTGTGTGAGTGTGTGTGTGAGTGTGTGCGTGTGAGTGTGTGTGTGAGTGTGTGTGTGAGTGTGTGCGTGCGTGCGTGTGAGTGTGTGTGTGCATGCGTGTGACTGCGTGCGTGTGAGTGTGTGCGTGTGAGTGTGTGCGTGCGTGTGTGTGCGTGTGAGTGTGTGTGTGCGTGCGTGCGTGCGTGCGAGTGTGTGTGTGAGTGCGTGTGAGTGTGCGTGCGTGTGAGTGTGTGCGTGAGTGTGTGTGTGAGTGCGTGTGAGTGTGCGTGCGTGTGTGTGCGTGAGTGTGTGCGTGAGTGTGTGTGTGAGTGTGCGTGTGAGTGTGCGTGCGAGTGTGTGTGTGAGTGCGTGTGAGTGTGCGTGCGTGTGAGTGTGTGCGTGCGTGTGTGCGTGAGTGTGTGTGTGAGTGTGCGTGTGATTGTGTGTGTGAGTGCGTGTGAGTGTGCGTGCGTGTGAGTGTGTGTGTGCGTGAGTGTGTGCGTGAGTGTGTGAGTGTGCGCGTGAGTGTGTGCGTGCGTGTGAGTGTGCGTGCGAGTGTGTGTGTGAGTGCGTGTGAGTGTGCGTGCGTGTGAGTGTGTGCGTGCGTGAGTGTGTGCGTGAGTGTGTGTGTGCGTGTGAGTGTGCGTGTGATTGTGTGTGTGCGTGCGTGCGTGTGAGTGTGCGTGCGAGTGAGTGCGTGTGAGTGCGTGTGTGTGTACGTGTGCGTGCGAGTGTGTGTGTGAGTGCGTGTGAGTGTGCGTGCGTGTGAGTGTGTGCGTGCGTGAGTGTGTGCGTGAGTGTGTGTGTGAGTGTGCGTGTGAGTGTGTGCGTGCGTGTGAGTGTGCGTGCGAGTGTGTGTGTGAGTGCGTGTGAGTGTGCGTGCGTGTGAGTGTGTGCGTGCGTGAGTGTGTGCGTGAGTGTGTGTGTGAGTGTGCGTGTGAGTGTGTGTGTGCGTGTAAGTGTGCGTGTGATTGTGTGTGTGCGTGTGAGTGTGCGTGCGAGTGAGTGCGTGTGAGTGCGTGTGTGTGTGTGTGTGTGTGTGTACGTGTGAGTGCATGAGTGTGTGTTCATCTGAATGCATTGAGCTCATTCACAGATTAAAATCTTTTGGTTTTGCCGTTGTGTTTCTCTGTACCTTTGACCCGAATGATATAAAGAAGAACGGATCTGAAAGATTGATTTGTATTGGAGTGAAAAGCTTGACATGTCAGATCTGTTGCGTGTCCTGCGGCTCACATGAAGAGCTTTGATGTTTGATTTATAATCTCTTCATGATAACCGCTGCCTCTGGGATCTACACTTTCCTTTCATGTGACTAGAAAAGCATCTCACATGTGCTTCACCTGCGCAGGTTAACCTACAAGACCTTCATTCACATCACACATCACTTCAATTACAGGTTTCACCAAAGTAGAATCTGCAGACTTCTTTAATGTCACGCTTCATTCTCAGTGCCGCTTCAAACTATCTGAAACTTATTATTACACAAAAGCAGTTTACACTTCTATCTGTAATCACAACATTCTGCTGAAAGGCATCAGATTCATCCGAACTACAGAAATGAATTCTTCACTAAATGCTTTTGACTGCAGAACGTGTGGACACACTGGTTGTGTCATGTGCAGTATTCTGTGTTTTATCTGTAATGAATATTCAACATACAGACTGCTGGAGGAGATGAGTGAACACGTCTGTGTGTGTGTGTGTGTGTGTGTTACTGTCTGGGTGGTCCACAAACCTTTAACCTACAACAGCGCAGCTAAAACCTTCATGTCAAATCTCATTGTGTCCGTGAAACAAAAGACAGAAATCCTTTCATGATGCTTTTATGTGTTTGACAGACGTGGTCACTATGAGGTGTGTGAAGATTCTTCAATAGAGTTTTTCAGGTGTGTGTGTGTGTGTGTGTGTTTTACCATGTACGGCTCTTGTCCAGGTTGACACTGTGGGCAGGGACGACAACTGTTGCTTGTGTGATTGTAAAAGTCATTCTCTCCACAGTATGAATACTCGGCCCTCACAACACACACACTGGACACCTGTAGACACACAAAAACACCCACTCAGCATGTGTGTGTGTGTGTGTGTGTGAATGGACTTCTCTGTGAGTGTGTGACTGAATGTTTGTTGTGTGTAAGAATGAAATGCAAATGAACATGATTCTGTAAACATTTAACCACAAAACACATCATTCAGTTACAGCCAATGAACATCTGGCTCCGCCCACAACTCTGATGACCCGCCTCCCTCACTGGCAGTGTTTAACTGTTATAATGAATCTCACACGACTTCATTCATTTGTTTCTCTGGTTGTTATGAAGCTCTAACTCTATTTTATCTCTCTCTGTTTATCTGCGTGCTTCTGTTTGTGTGAATGTGCGTGTGTGTGTTTGTCTCTGTGTGCATGTGTGTGTTTGTGCACACATATGTGTTTCTGCATATGTGTGTGTGTGTTTGTTTGTGTGTTTATAAACTCTGCGGGTGACAAAGCCAAGATACACAAATAACAAACAGCTTGACGTTCTCTTACTTTAGCCAATAAACAGACCGTATGAAGAATGCGAGTTCTGTATTTGATTTGTGTTTGGGTAGGTTCAGTTGTCTCTTCTGCTATCTCTGGGAAAATGTCTGTCTATAGATCAATATATCCCACGATCCTGTTCATGAGGTTTGATGATGGTTGGTGAAAATTAATCAATCCATTCATTTCTTCTCATCGTAAAATTCCATTTGAAAGAAAGAAGTTGACAGTACCTGTAGACATGATGACATATTTCTGTATTTGTCATTGTCTGAGTGGACAGCGCATCTCTTAACTTTAGTTTTGGACTCAGATTTGAGTGACGTTTTAACAAAGGCTGAATTGAATGTAATCTGGGTAAATGTGGGATTAAGGTTATCTCATCTTGGTCGCAGCTAACATGTCTTTAATGTCTCTTGGCTGTTTGGAAAGGGAATTAAAAGCCTATCATTAAGGGACTGCGCTGAGAAATGACCTTCTGGGAAATGAGCCAGATAGATTGTGTCTTTCAAACATGAAGGCGGGTGAAGCGGAGACAGATAGACACACATATAAAGACGATCTTCATCCTGTTGGCTTATGTAGTTTTATTCTGGATTTATTTTCAGGCAGCTGTTTATTCTCTGCATTTATCATTACATGTGAATTCATGACCTTACAGAAATATACTGTGAGACTTACCAGCAAAAGACACACAACGCACACTTGTGTTTGTTCTGCATTCGGCCTCATGTTTGTGTCTTCCAGATGAAGAGGTCTGTGAAGAGAGATAGACATGTCTCAGTGCGAGCGAGCGAGTACGCGTGTGTCTGCATGTCATGCAGCGCTTTATACCTTACAGCAACACATTTCTAGACGGTGTGTCTGCACACATGTGTCAAAGCCGGCGAGTGAATGTGTGCATGCGTGCGTGAAACTGCTTGACCTTTGACCTCTCATAATATTGACTGTCAGTCTCTCTCTCTAACCGTGTTAATGAGCACAAGAAGTGAAAAACAAACCACACATCACCGTTCACACACCTGCTCATGAAGTCTTTATGGGTTTACAAAGATAAATGATATTTTAATATTTAAATGACTTTACAGCTCAAGAATAATGAAGCTACCTGCAGAATACACAATACAATATTATCATGGTTATTTTGAATAAAAGTTTAAATATGAAAATACAATAACAGATTTACTTCCTAAAAATGATCAATGCTCAAACCAAAAAAATTGTTCTACAAACCAAATGTGTTAATTCAAGGTATATTAAACCTTCTGTATGTAAATGAATAACACTGGAAAATAAAACATACAATTTTAACAACCCTGAGGAGAATGAGTATAAAACATAACATTTTAACAGAATAACAGATGTCAGGATGAACAATCGTAGCTCTACAATACATTTCCTAAATGTCACAACATGTCATTAGACCAGAACAGAAGGAAATCATTTTCTTTATTTAACTCAGCAAATGCATTTAAATATCGCTGCGTTTACAGTCAGATTTATTTGAAATTGGATTAAGAAAGACTAGGGGAGTCAAACCATACATCACATTCAGAATAAACGTTTGTGTTGTTTGTGTCCTGTGCATATTCATTTTCTATTTTTAAGCACATACACATACATAAAACTAATGAAAATGGATATATATATATATATATATATATAGTAATGGATAACTATAAATACATGTTCATATTTCCTAAATATGTACACGTATACCTTTATTTTGGATGTGAGTGAACTAATAAAGACAGAATAACACCTGGCCAGTGAATAACAGGACTGCATGAGGAAGAGAGTAAAACAACACAAACAAGCAAAGAAAATCTCCAAACATCTGCGTTCACATTCAGTTTATCAACCAGCATCACTTACACCGGAAACAAATGAGAAAACTTCTGCAAACTTGCTTATAAAAACAACACTTATGAAAATGCAGAAGTTCAGCATCCATGTGTAAAAAACATCAAAAGTTCTCCATCATCTGTGTTTAGTTCAAAGCAGCGCATGTCTTTTCAAAGCTTCACAGCTCAAGGGGTCGCTCGACATCAATGACTCAAAACACACAGAATAATATCATCATCACCAGCACACAACCACATTTACCTTCAGGGCCCTACACACCATCTTTATCACACGCCGCCAAACCTTTCATCACAATCACATACTCACAATCCATCCCTCTCTCTCTCTCTCTCTCTCTCTGAACGCACACAACATTAAAACATAAGGGTTGTGTGATTTACCATGATAGAGTCAACAAAAAACATATTCTATCTACAGCGGACGCAGAAGAAAAGATCCTCAAATCCATGGCCAAACTGTATCATAAATCATTATTCAAAAGTGTATGAATTGTTCTCAAGCATTTGCAAAGCTATTGGCTATATATTATATACAGTATATTATGAGTTGTGTGATCACAATGGAAACATTATTAAAAACATGTTACACATATTCTGCTCTTCTCACACCCAACAGATAACAGTTTCTTTTATTCGTTTGGGATTTTTTAGTCACGACATATTTCCTTTATTTAGATACGAGTGTTAGTTCTGATGAGTTTTGACAACTGTGTAAAAACATACAGTGGAGACAACAGTAATAAAGTATTTCAAAAAAAAAAAATTATATATATATATATCTTTAAAATATGAATATTATTTAATTATCTATCAGATGCTTTTATCCAAAGCGACTTACAAATGAGGTCAACAATGGAAGCAGGTGAATGTTCAGATCTTGTAGCAGCGGGCAGATCATTACACTAATGTGGAACCGATCCAGAGAAGCTACGTGAGAGAGATGTTTTGGGACTACAGGATGTCTTTCTTATGCAGAGCGTATGGATCTGGCGTGTACATAAGTCTGCATCAGCGAGTGAAGATCTGGGGTGGTCTTGTAGGTCAGGAGAAGAGATTAGAATGTGAAGCGAGCGACTATAGAGAGCCCATGTGACTGACTGAAGAGAGCTCTCTTCAATGATCACAATTTCACAAAACAATGTCATAATGGTGTAGCCCTAAAGAGAACTAAGGTTAACTATTTTTTCCTATATTTGTTCTTGTCCATCTGTTTGTTTGTGCGAGTAGTTTTAATAACATAACACTCTTGATACTCTTTTAACATCACTCAGGTCACACGCTTGATCTCTCGACTCTTTAGTCATGCACTTCTCATGCATGCATGATTTAAAACCAAAATATCAGACGCTTGTTAGCATTATTGCTTATTCACTTCAGATGGACACGCATACAGATTAAGTCAATATTAGGGCCGGGAACGCATTTCCAAAGCAGGAGCACGGGTGAGAAATTTGTGCCTGCTACAGATAAAAAAAATGAGGTTACACTAATAATATGTATGACATAGGATTCGTCAGAACATAGTGAAGTCTTGTTATGTGTGACGGCGTCTGTACGGTTGTCGAATAATTTTATTTGTGATGTGTACGAGGGGTCACGACCTACAGATTGTCTTGTTATACTAATATAACACTGTTGTACAGCATATTAACAGTAACACAACATTTGATCTGTGATCTGCATCATCATGCATCTGATATGAGAACAGCTCTTGTGTGTGTGTAAAACACCCCTATGATAGTCGCTGTATGAGGGCTCTGGGTATTACAAAGATACACACTTGAACACATCTGTAAAGTTCATTTGAACACACACACATGCACGAACGCATCTCACTTTAGTAAGTGTGTTTACAGGAAGGCAAAGATGGTGTTTTATGATGTTTCATATCTTTAGCTTTCCTGTAGATCATGGCGCTACTGTAGCAACACAAAGGTCATGGGGTCAATCCCTGGGATTGTATATATATTTCATTATTATATACACTCACCTAAAGGATTATTAGGAACACCTGTTCAATTGCTCATTAATGCAATTATCTAATCAACCAATCACATGGCAGTTGCTTCAATGCATTTAGGGGTGTGTTCCTGGTGAAGACAATCTCCTGAACTCCAAACTGAATGTTAGAATGGGAACAGTGAAGAAAAGTGTTTTAAGCATTTTTGAGCGTGGCATGGTTGTTTGTCCCAGACGGGCCGGTCTGAGTATTTCACAATCTGCTCAATTACTGGGGTTTTCACGCACAACCATTTCTAGGGTTTACAAAGAATGATCCAGTATGCGGCAGTCCTGTGGGCGAAAATGCTGGGGTTTTCTTGGCACACTTTAGGCCCCTTAGTGCCAATTGGGCATCGTTTAACCTGAGCATTGTTTCTGACCATGTCCATCCCTTTATGACCACCATGTACCCATCCTCTGATGGCTACTTCCAGAAGGATAATGCACCATGTCACAAAGCTCGAATCATTTCAAATTGGTTTCTTGAACATGACAATGAGTTCACTGTACTAAAATGGCCCCCACATCTCAACCCAATAGAGCATCTTTGGGATGTGGTGGAACGGGAGCTTCGTGCCCTGGATGTGCATCCCACAAATCTCCATCAACTGCAAGATCCTATCCTATCGATCTGGGCCAACATTTCTAAAGAATGCTTTCAGCACCTTGTTGAATCAATGCAACGTAGAATTGAGGCAGTTCTGAAGGAGAAAGGGGGTCAAACACATTTTTAATGTATTTAATATAGTAATAATTTGACACAAACACATTAGTTATTTCACCTCGTTCTGTAGCTTCAGGTGTTTAACAGGAGCTTCTAAACATTGAAATCAACTTTTCACCCGTGACTTGTGTCCTGACTTACAGACACAGATCTGAAACTGAAGACAGCTCGACACAGACACACTGTTCTCTAATGAGACATCATCCGGTTTCATTATTCAAACTCATTTCCTCGATGATCTGTGTCAATATCAGTTGACATGTTTAAATGGGGGACGTATCTGAAACAAACCTCAGCTGAAGTAAACATGGCGTTTGACATTCACACAGAATATTTCAAATGTTTCAAATATTGCTTTAGATGATAAACGAGCACTTTTTAAAAGAGATTCTTGTAAATAATTAAATGTCACTCACTTATTATAATAACTATTATTAAAAGTGTCTGCTAAACGATCACAACAGTGCGTCACATTAAGAATGACTTTCTCTTCTTCTTCTCTGGTGTGTGTGTGTGACAGAAGAGAAAGAGTCATATTGT
>NC_136772.1:253534-258534 GCF_947034865.1 Barbatula barbatula
ACCTCAACATCAGGAGATCTGCTCGCTGCCACTAAAGTCCAGCTTCCTCTAAACATGTGAGTCCAAACCAGACACCTGTTACTCCACCACTTAACCTGAAGTTCATACGGTCATCCACCCGCCATCAGTAATTATGTTGATGTAGGATCCATCAGGTCTGTGTGTTTCATCATCACGAGCGGTGAAACGTGTTGATGTGTTGTTGAATGACAGTAATGTTGGTGTGTTTCTATGTGCAGTTATCTGGCCCTGTACGCTTATAAACCACAGAAAGCAGATGAGCTGGAGCTGAGGAAAGGAGAGATGTACCGCGTGATGGAGAAATGTCAGGACGGATGGTTTAAAGGAACGGCCATGCGCTCCGGAGCTTCTGGGGTTTTCCCGGGAAACTACGTCACACCTGTTTCCAGGTACAGCACACGACAAAGAATGTTTTACATTCTCGTGAATATTCACAGCGGGGCAATTCCAACGGTATGGACGTGACATAAAAATGAATATATTGAACCATCTGTTTATTGTTGACTAAACCCTTGTTGATAGAGACTAAACATCAAAACATTTCAGTCAACAAAAAGGCAAATAAACATGTGTTTAAAGAACGGACGCAGTTTTGGGAGACTTTGTAGGATTTGTGTGAAATAAAATGCACAATCCTGAAGCAATAATACCCAACGAATGGAGAAGGGATGTCTCTTCATAGAACATTAAATAGTGACACTAATTTCATTTTCATGTGTCCATTTATGAGGAATATGAAGCGTTATGGATGTGACAATCCTGAAAATAACTCTTACCTGACTATGAGAAATCATGCAGTAAAAATAAAACTAATGCTTTAACATTTGAAGAGAGATCTCACGTGGGGATCTGAACCACCAGATGTTGATATGTGTTGTGTTACCAAAGTAAAAACCCTTGCTCAAAACTTTCTTTTTTCATGGTAAGGTTGTCTTGGGTTGTTTTTTCATTTTCACTGAATTGCCCAGCTGTGCTTCTTTATATATCTTCATATAATGAATCAAGTATTGAATAAATGTTTTTGATTAATAGCAGCATCACCATGTAGTGAATGTTCTTCTGTTGTCACTGATCTCTTCAGCTGACTGTATAGAGAATATTCATGTCAAACGCGTGTCCGCATGATTTCATGTTTGACGTCTCATTCAACAGAGCGCGTGTCATCTCACTGAACTCATTTCCTCACATTATTTCCAGCCTCATTATACACTGTTATCACATGTCTGCTGAAAATACCCATGATCCTTTGCCACCTGCAATTCAGAAATATTCACTGCTCTGTACATTCTGAACAGGTTTGAGATGTGTGATTCTCAGCTGTGGAAACTTCACACACATGACGTCACGGCGTGAAATCATTTCATTTTTTCACGTTTGTCATTATATCAGCCTTTAGCCAATCAAATGTGCTTCTCAACAGCCTGCATATAATTATACATTTATTTATCTGACTTGAGTCACTATTTTCTTATACAAATCCACTCTAGTCTGATGGAGGTTTTGTGTTGATGTGTGTGCGCAGGGCTCCGTTTGCAGCGGGTCAGACTCGAGCGTGTGTTTCTGAGCGAATGACGTCGGCTCCTGGATCACCGGGTTCCACAGGCCCCTCGAGTCCCGTTCTGCTGCCGTCTGCATCACGACCCGGCACACCTCTCAACAGCCCGTCATCACCGCAGCTGCAGCACGCAGCCATGCATCTGAAGAACTGTCTGCGCAGTCAACAAGCTGTCAATCAAACTCGCTCGTCCAAGCAGTTAGGTGAGTGAGAAAACGTCTATCACAGATGATGATGATGAAAAAATGATGAACAAGCTAAACGCCTTCAGAATCAATCAGATGGACACGTCAGTGACGTGTGTGTGTGTGTGTGCGAGCGCTGATATCTCAGATGTATTGAGGTCAGATTGTGTGTGGATGTATTATTGTGGTAAAGTGTGTTAGCGCTCAGATCAGATGTGTGTTGTAATGAATGTCGCACCGCCCAGCGTTGACAGTAATTGTTGGGTTGTGTTTTCAGCAGAACGGCACACAAACACGTGTCAGAATGCGCAGGTTCATTGATCATGTGTGATCATGTCATGTGTCGTCTCAGGGATCCATCACACATAATGATGACACTTGTGTACCTGTGACCCCACAGACAGATCCATTCAGGTTTGATGATGTTGTGTTGCTGTTCTTCATCAGTCCACAGTCCAGAGCGAGTGCAGTCAGCGGTCAGTCCTCTCAGAGCCCAGGCCAGCCCCTCACGCTCCCCCTGCTCCAGTCGACCTCTCTCAATGGTGGCGGCTCCTCAGTCTCACTCTTCCCATCAGTCCTCTCCTCTCTCTCCAGCGTCTGTGCGACCTCTCGTACCTCTGACCTCCGCTGCCGCAGCCATCACGCCTCCCAACATGAGTGCAGCTCATCTCAACGGAGGAAACGCACCCGTCTGTCTGCTGTCGTCCTCATCACACGCAAGCTCCGCCGTCACAGGATTCCACAAACTTGAGGAGAAAAAGGTGAGCGAGGACGAGATCACAGCTCAGATCATTTAGAGAAATCAAGACACAGATTGAGATCTGAAATGAGAAGATTTACACCTAACGTGTGAAGTGATTTCAGTTTCAGTAATATGATTTCTATTTTTAAATGTTGTTGTACAGATTTTGTTAACATCTTATGCTGAGTTCACACCAAAAGTGAACAATCATGTTCACGCTCTTTTTTTACTCGCAGGAACAGTTCGTTACCTTCGTGTGAGTGATGTGAAATGACTAGGGATAAAAAAAACTTTATACCAAGGTATTATCATACAGTAAGATTGTGATATTTTTACATCCCTAGAAATGACACATATTTGAAAGATTTGTTAGTGGCAATCACGCCGACAGATTTGCGTCATTCGCACCGCTTGCCGTGAGGTCACGTCTGTACGTGTCTTTGCATTGACTTTGTTTGTAACTTTCTTGTGCAAAACGCGTAATTCACGTGTGAACCCCGTGCTAAACCTGATAATGATGTTCTGCTGAGAACACTGAATCTCAAACACCTCCTCAGACACACACTGAAAACTCTTGTTCTCACATCACAGATAGATGATCACTCACAGCTCTCTCTCTCTCTCTCTCTCTCACACACACAGAAAGAGAAGAAGAGCAGTGGTTTGCTCAAACTGCTGTCTGGAGCTGCAGCAAAGAAGAAATCTCGCTCACCGCCATCCGTTTCTCCAACACATGATCCGCGCGTCCCGTCCGTCAACCCCCCGTCGTCCTCTGTGCAGGGTGCCATGGCTCCAGAGCTGAGGTCATCAGGAGGTCACGGTCGGGCCGGGTCGTGTCCCATCGAGAGCGAGATGCAGGGCGCTATGGGAATGGTGCCTCTGCACAGAAAGTCCGGCTCGCTGGATCTGAACTTCTCTGTGTCTCCACCAGCACGCCAGCCCTGCTCGTCCTCCCCGCTCGCCGTCAGACCTGAACCCAAACCGTTATCCAGAGAGAGGTGAGACACCTCTGCAGCTAGTCACGCTCACACACATCAGATGCTTTGTTTTGAGAAAAACCAATCTGCAAGATGCTGTTGTGATGCTGTTCTCAATGATCAGTCAGTCCTCGCGCGTGTGTTCTTGTTTCATCTTTGTTCATCTGCTCGCGTCCGTCAGGTATCGCGTGGTGGTCCCGTATCCCCCCCAGAGTGAAGCTGAGATAGAACTGAAGGAGGGCGACATCGTCTTCGTGCACAAGAAAAGAGAAGACGGCTGGTACAAGGGAACGCTGCAGCGGACGGGCCGAACGGGTCTGTTTCCTGGGAGCTTTGTGGAGACCTTCTGATGAAACTCATCTGCCTGCAGCGTCACAGCGTGGTGATGTCATAGTGTCCAGACACATCAGACGAGCAGAACAAGCATCTTTACTGCCATTTCCTCTCACGGAGCCATCATACATGCACACGACACTTTCCATGGATACGGTTTACTCTGCTGTTTCTTTACCAAGCACAAATATGAAGAACTGTAACAGCACACGGTAAACACAGAGGTTAAAACACACCAAACACACAAACTCATTCCAGTTTTATACAAATTGTAGAGCAAAAACTCAACTGTTGAACCAAAGTAAGACAAAGGATTTGAACAATGAACAGATGTTTTTATTCAGTTATCCACATGAAGAAATCTGAAGTATACTTTACTATGAACTATAGTGAAGTCCAGTGATCACAACACTATAGCCAATGTAGTAAATACTGCAGTACACGTTAATATTTACTGTGTATTATATTAGTCGAGTATACTACAGTATTTGTTCTTGCGTGTACGTTACATTTTTAACTAACTACAAACCAGCATTTGCTCTGAAAGTAGCGTATGAGCTTCATCTACAGCCTCGATGTGAATTCATGGTTTTAAAGTGATTTCAGTCGCATTGGTGAAGGTTTTCTGTTTACTGAGCTCTGCTAAAGAACACAAAGATTTCTCAGATGCTGTTTTGTCCCTATTCATGGAAAGTGCCACATTGTTGTGTTTTTACTGAATTCTGCCTCGCGCGCGCACGCACACACACACACACACACACTTGTATGTGGACGGAGGCTCAATGATCAATGTCTTTGATGTGGAGAAACAGAAGCGTTTGTGTTTAGCGCCCTCTGCTGTGTTTGGATCAAACTTCATAAAGTGAAGTGAAAATCAGCAGATGTTTGTGAAAGACAAGACCAGAAGAAATGATTCTTACAGCTGCTGCCTCATGCTCGCACGTCATTCATGTTCGCAACACTCGATCTGGTGTTTCCTGAAGAGAAGATCTGAATGATAACGGCACAATACAGAAGTGATATTGAGCGAATTTAATGAAGGAATCACATGAACACATCCAGCTCAGAAACACTATAAATCTGTGTTATTTCTATTCTGCGTAAAGAAAAGTCAACATGAATTCAGGACCATTATCTTTTTCTTGCATCTGTTACGTTATATTGACATGATCGAGTATGATTTGTAT
>NC_136772.1:263534-276034 GCF_947034865.1 Barbatula barbatula
GGGGTCAGTATCTTTGAAGCCCATCTCCTCAAGTTTACAGCGTCTGTAGAGCTCATAGTGTCGTGTGTGGGTCTGTTCTCGGAGATCCTCCATGTTCACACAGATCAGCATCTCTCGCAACTTCACAAAATCACAGTGATTCTCGTTTTCAACTACACAAACAGAGACACACAAACCGGGATTATAAACCTCTCACTGGAGGGGACACAAACTGAGATCATCCTGATGATGTCACTCACCCTGCACAACACCCCACGGGTACTGTCTCGCTTTCACCATCTTATTTCCAACATTCACCTCCTCTGTACTCCCAACAACAGCGAAAGGAAGATGACCCTTAAAGAGAAATAAAATCAAGACTTATCTGCACCCTCATCAAACCCGCAGATGAAACACACACAGACGACACTGGTTTTCTTCCTGTTCACATTCTGTGTTTCACTCTGAATTGAGACGCTGGTGACTCACATTCATGGCAGTGTTGATCTTGGCCACGGTTTCATCATCGATGGGAAATTGATAGATCTGTACACCATTGCTCACCAGCTCACTCATGATCTTGATCTTGAATTTGTGTAACTCACTCTTGGAGATTGTGTCAGCTTTGGCAATGACAGGAATGATGTTGACCTGAGGGATCGACAGAATACACTCATCTACATCAAAGTCTGAAATACAGTTCATCTGCAGACTTTAGATCATCTGACTGACTGTCACATTCTCACCATATTTATCAAACCTTTGAAATGATACACAGTCACTGCAGATTGTTCATTTATAAATGAAATTCACATGATCTTGTTAATATCTGCGAGTCCTTCTGTTGTGTATCACACTTGTCATTTCAAACTGACCACCGCAGTGATGTTGTGTAAAATGACCGTCTGACCTTACTGTCCAGTTTCTTCATCGTCACCAGATCTAGAGATTTGAGCGAGTGACCGGAGGGAGCGATGAAATAGAGACACGCGTGGATCCTGGAGTCATGGTAGTTATGTAGAGAGCGTTTGATCTTCAGCTCCTCTTGTAAATATGACTCAAACTGTGTGTCGATGTAATCCACGATGTGCTGGTAACTGTAAGACATGAAGACGGAGTCTGAACTTTCACCTTTGACCAAACGCTCATGAGGGCATTACGCATTAGTACCATTTATATTACAAACCTCTCCTGCTTGTTCATTTGATCTCCAAACCCAACAGTATTCACCACAGTGAGCTTCAGACGGACATTACTCTCCTGAAGATCATACGTCTGAGCTCGCAACTTCACCTTCGGCTCAAAATGAGAAGACTCGAAATTCTCAAAATTTGTGTTGAAAAGAGTGTCCATCAATGTTGATTTGCCAATACCGGTCTCTCCTACAGGACAGAGAGAGAGAGATGTGAGGAACAATCCATTTCATTCTGAAGGACAACATGAGTGCAGGACTGAGCAATGTGCTCCAGAAATCTATTGAGAATCAATTCAAGTTAAACATCTTCAACTGTTGATTCTTCATCAGAATCGTATATAATGACATTAAAACAGCTACTGCATACTGCACTGTTAAATCTATATTTCATTCAATCATATTGAGATTTCACTGCAGCTTTACTTAAAGGGGAAGTTCACCCAAACATCAACTGTGTGAATTTTAACACAGCCACATGACGGTGAACTTGTTTAGAGAACTTCCGGCGTCTTCGGAGCACAAGTTAAGATGTTTAGGAGACATCTGAGAGATTTCCAGACCTCCTCATAGACATTATGGTATATGTTATAGTCTCCTCTGTGTTGTTAGTGTATGGCGTGCGTTCACAAGAGCACTTCATCTTGGACGAGAGCACGGTGTTGTGGGTCAGAGCGCTGGTGTCCAATAGGGGACCCGTGTGGCGTTCGGCGCACATACCTGATACACATGAGTCACAGTGCTCTCGTCCAAGAAGAAGAAGAAGAAGAAGAAGAAGAAGAAGAAGAAGAAGAAGAAGAAGAAGAAGAAGAAGAAGAAGAAGAAGAGCTCTGGGCGCCATACACTGTCAACACGGAGGAGAATATATCCATTAAAGTCGCTCACTTGATTTGTTTTTCACACACAAATCATTCTCGTCACTTCAAAGAAGTTCAACTGATCCACTATGAGCCGTTATGGACCGATGTCACATGACTTTAGTGTTTTTCTGGACCTTGACAACAACTGACACCATGATGTCTATGAGGAAGTCTGGAAATCTCTCAGATGTCTCCTAAACATCTTCACTTGTGCTCAGAAGACGCTGGAAGTTCTCTCAACATGTTTAACGTCACGTGGGGGAGTAACACACTTTCACACAAAGTTTGTTTGTGGGTGAACTTCCCCTTTAAATACTTTAGTGATTCATCTGTCTTAAAGCACAACATTCTAGTGTTTCATGTTGTTGTTGTTTACTCACCAATGCAGAGAATATTGAAACAGAATCCTTGACTTGTGGATTTATTCACCAGCTGATCGGGCAGACTGTCAAAACCAACATGACCCGATAAAGACAGAGGACGAGCATCTTTATCCTGTAAGACATCACAGATTCATCACATCATGAACAAAAACACAGTTTAATATTGATAAGTTACGAACACATCGAGCTGATAGATGATATATTTGTGTTCATATGATTCAGAGTCATGAATTAGATATATTGACGATAACTCAATGCCTTCTACTGAAAAGAATGCGATGATCAGATCAGATCAGATGTTTGTATGTAGATCGGACGCTGAAACGTCTCGAGCGCGGGACACTCCCAAGCGCGCTCTCGCCAACTTCACCGAAACGGAGAAAACCGCAGAAACCGCGATGTGTTGAGCGCGCACGTACCGTTTGTCGGAGCACATCAGAAGACGCCATTAGCGCGCAAATAAACAAAATAAACAAGTTTATCAAAGATCGCTTCAGTTTCTGATGAAGTCAAAAGTTGGTGTGACGCGCCTCGTCCAATATTTTCCAGCTGACAAACCACTGGGAACAAGCCGCGCTACCATTTCACTGCCGTCGGGAGGGTTTAGTCTCACGTGTAGTGCGCGAAACATGACGACATTGGATGTTAATGGATCCCGCTGGACGTTTATCTGAGAAATGTGCTTTAACACAACAGAAGCTTACAAGCGCCGTCAAACATTTCAATGAATTAACACCGATTTAGTTTGGTGGAGTTTCGACCCCCGCCGCTGTTGCGAAGTGGTATGTCCCGTGGTCCGATCCGCCCTCTGTTAAATCCTCAGTGGACGCGTTGGAATGAGACGCCATCTTGGCTCAAGGTAGCGCGACCGGGCGGCGTCGCGCGCAGCGGAATTGAGCCGCAATGGACGTCAGAGTGCGCTCCAGTTTCACGTGAGTGATGCTCGTGTTCTCCAGCGAGAGTTGCTAGGACGCAAACATCATTATAAGCTCAACGGCCCTCAACTGTCTGTCTGCACCAAAGCCATCTCACCTACACCCTAGTGAGGGCACACAATGCGTTTACTTGCGAGTGATCGATGTCACAGGCGTCCTGATCTATGCGCGCATTCATGATTATTATAAAGATGATATAATGGCGACGGAGTGCACGCAAGAATCCGTTCTGGACTTTCTGTTGGAAAACGGCGGCCGTGTGAAAAACAAGGTGTTTGTTGAGCATTTTAAAGTCGTTTTGAGCAGCGACCACACCAAGAGAGCGACGTTAAAGGAGACATTTAAGCGCTTTGTCGACAACGTCGCTTACGTGAAGCAGGAGGATGGAGAGAAAGTGGTCTGTTTGAAGAAAAAATACAGAGAGATGGATCGCGATAAACACCTCGACGGAGGACTAAACGCGATACGGCGTAAAGACGATGACGACACTAACGGAGACATAAGTAGACAACACGAGCTAAAGCGAGAACCAGAGCACGCCGACCGTAAAGCGTCCGACGCGTTGCGTTTATCCGACATCGCGTTGACCGAGAGAAACGATTCTATTAGCGATGAGCAGAAGTCGCGTGAGAACATCATCGACACGGATTCAAACGATCTGCACCGGAGGAGAACCTCTCAGCGCGGTGAGGATGCTGCGGCTCAGGACGGGACCCCTAAAGGCAGCCGCAAGACTTTCATCGAGCTCATGAAGAGCAGCTCTCCGCAGGTGAGACGGTCGCTCGTGCATCGGACCTCTCAAGAGCACATTCAGGCCGCGTATCACTCGTCCTCCGTGGATGAGGAGTGTGCCTGCGTCACGCTAGACCCTCTGGAGCACGAGTGGATGGTGTGTGCGGCAGATGGCGAATGGGACACCCTGCGGCGTCTGCTCGGGTGCGACCCCACGCTCGTCCTGAAGAAAGACTTCGTCACGGGGTTCACGTGTCTGCACTGGGCGGCCAAGCAGGGCAAACACGAGCTGCTGGTCAAGCTGGTGAACTTCGCCAAACAGCACGACGTCGCCATCAACCTGAACGCCCGCTCGAGCGCCGGGTACACCCCGCTACACCTGGCGGCCATGCACAACCGCATAGAGGTCATGAAGCTGCTCGTGGGCGCTTACGACGTCGACGTGGACGCGAGGGATTATAACGGGAAGAAAGCGGCCGTGTACCTGCGGGCCACCGTCACGGGAGACATCAAAGACATCATAGGGGCTTGCGGGAGCGCGGACGCGGCGAGCGCGTCTGGTGTTGGCCGCTGGTGGCTTCCTAAAGTCCTGCCGACCAACCTGAACCCGCTGCGGCTGTTGAACCCGCCGGAGGAGCCGGTACCGGACGGGCAGGTGAAACCTCGCGCGCTCTATCGGAAGTCGTCCATCGGACGCATCAGACTGCAGAGGAACCGATTCAAGACGCAGATTGTCCACAGCACTTCATTCAGAGAGAACGACGAGAGAGAGGATTCACTCAAGAGTCCCGTCAAAACAAGACCCGTGTCTAACCTGTACGGTTGAAGCGGAAATGTTACAATCATTTATATAAGTTAATATATCTCATATGTATATATAGGCTATGCAAATATTTGATGTGCCCCCCCCCCTCCCCCCAAGATACAGCAACGATTTGCCATTAATGATGAATTTTGATCAATGAAAGTCTCGCCCCTGAAGTGTGTCAAAGCTGCAGAGAAGAGTTTTACTTTTGTATAGTTTTACAAAATAGTGCATAACTCTTATGCTTTTATTTCTTTTTACTTCAATTTATGTACTTACTTTTTCATAAAAAACTACTTTTGGTACAACATCATTGTCATTTATATAGCTGATGATCAACTTTCACTTTGTACAGATCTCCGTCTGTTTACTGGTGTATTTACTGATCTGCTTACTGGAACAAACTTTATTCTGACACATTTTTATGAGATATATCATGTGGACGTACAGTCATACAGATCATTTATAAGACACATATTTCACACACTGCTCAAATAGGCACACTAATGCACTTTCTGTTTATGTTGTTGTTGTTTTTATCGTGTCTTTGTAGCATGTTGTTGTCTTCCAGATGTTAAATCTGAACGTTTATTATGACTGTTATCCTAGAAATGTGAACATGACCTCACCTCAGCTGCTGACCCGTTGATGTAGGCACTTTTGGGTTATCACAAATCATTTGTAAAGATTATAATAAAAATTAAGATTTATAAAGAGCTGCATTTTAATGATCTACATTTACGTTTCCTATCATGAAGCAACTGGCAACATTCCAAAACCCAGTAAAAATGTCTTTTGAGTCACATTTTTTTGTGGTATCTATACAGTGTTTTAAATCATATCAAAAGTGTCTTAGAGTTTATTTAAGGTAAATGTTTTATCAGTGTGTGTGTTCCCTTGGAATCAAATCTAACCTGCTGAACGACTGGAAATGTGCTTTCTCAACACACTAAACAATATAAACTTCAATGATATGATACAGATGATGACCACAATATATATTTTCTTTCCCTCAAAATACACCAAACGACTGTCAGACATCAAGACCCGCAAATGTAGGAAATGTCACATCATTTAGAACTATACAGTTTATTTACTAACCATGACAGATTTAAAGCTGTTCTCAGACCTAATGTTTATGAAGAACACATCCTGTACTGTAGGAAACATCAAATCTATTTAAGGTGAGGTGGCTCTTAATGTATACTGTGCTCTTAAAGGGACACTCCACACAAAATGTAAATTGTGTCATGAATGACTGTCCCTGTAGTTGTTTTAAACAGGTATTAATGTCTTTGTTTGGTTGAACACAAAGATATATTTGGGAATAATGTTTAGAATCAGAAAGAGCTTTAGTGCCCAACAGTGCTCATCAGGGTGAACTGTTCCTATGTTTACAGCTAGTCTACTGTAAATATGTTTATATTGTCATTTTTAGGAACATTTTAACTTGATAAAGAGTTGTGAAGTGTTTGAAACTAGCACATACTGCGCGAGAGCAGAAGTGTTTGTGTCAGTTTATTTTGGACGGAAGAAACTAACACCGGAAGTCAGATATTTGTCCAACATGAATATGAAGATTAAATAACTGGAAACTGATTTTCAGATTTTACGGTCGCATATTTCACATTCTCCACTAGAGGGCAGCAAACGAACACGTCCTCGAAGGCCGTCTGCGCAGTCCTTGCGTCACTTCCGGCTCCTGTGACGCACGCGGAAGCGCATCGTCCTCGCCTGTTGTGTTTGAGCGTTGATGTGACTGCAGTGCCGTTGTTGTTATTTATCATTATGGCTCATTCAGCTTTATTGAAGCCATGAGAGCATCATCTTGATTGTGGTGACATTTATAAAGGTTTGTAAGAGTTTACACCAGACGAGGCGATTTAAACAGATCAATCAGCTTTAACTCGTGTGTGCGATCCTATTTAAAGATGTCTGATGTGTGTGTTTCACTAAATGATCTCTTACTTAAAAACACAGTTTCATTCAAAGAAAGAAAATGAATCTTTATGGATCACAGTTCTGTAATGTTTAATGATCAAAAGTGTTTGTCAGTTATCAAATGTGTGCATGCAGCCTGCTTTTATTGTTTACAGATGAGATCTCTTTATCTCAATTCTTTCTCCTAAACTTCAATGAGATAAAATGGAATTTTTCACGTTTACTCCAATCCAGATGATTTGACCTCTACGATCATCTCCAGACTCTTCACGTGTTTCATTCATTGTGCTCTCATTTGATTCTCTTTTATTTCTCACCTCAGCAATTTGAGTGATTCTTAGCTCTGTATACTGTGCTAGGCTTTAATGCACTTATGTATTTTGTTGCCTATGTTGTTATAATTGCTTCCAATGTTTCCTCATCTGTAAGTGGCTTTGGATAAAAGCGTCTGCTAAATGACTAAATGTAAATGTATTTGAATGAATCACAACTGAGAACTGAGCAACATCTGAGCACTAGTATCCTCCTCTGGGGTTCTTCATTGGTTCACTGTAGGAAGCTTCACTGTATTTTAACAGTAATGTCAGAATGGCCATTTTGTTTTCTTCTTTCAGTTTTCTTTGGGTGACGACGCTTGGTCGTGTTGGACTCCGTCATGACGTCTGTAGTCAGCGACACTGCCGAGGCCGTTGAACTCTGCCCCGCGTACAACCTCTACCTGAAGCCCATCGCTAAAATGACCCTCAGCGTGGCCCTCCCTCATCTCAAGATGCCGGGCAAGTCCATCTCCAACTGGGAGGTGATGGAGCGACTGAAATCCATGGTGCAGCCGGACCAGTTCTCCTCGCTCCGCATCTCCAAGAGCACCATGGACTTCATCCGTTTTGAAGGCGAGGTGGAGAACAGGAGCGTGGTGAAGAGGATCCTCGCCAGGCTGGAGGGAAAGAGCATCAAGCTGAGCGGATTCACAGACGTCCTGAAGGTGCGCGCGGCCGAGAACAAAGTGGATTTCCCCACGCGCCATGACTGGGACTCGTTCTTCAGAGACGCTAAAGACATGAACGAGACCGTGCCCGGAGAACGCCCCGACACCGTTCACCTGGAGGGGCTTCCGTGCAAGTGGTTCGCCCAGAAAGACATCTCTCCCGACAGACCCTCCGAAGCCGTTTTGAAAGTGGTTTTTGAGCGCTTTGGCAAGATCCGGAACGCGGACATTCCCATGCTGGACCTGTACCGTGAGGAGATGACGGGGAAGAACTTCAACACCTTCTCGTTTGGAGGACACCTGAACTTTGAAGGATACGTTCAGTATCAGGATCACACGGGTTTCGTGAAAGCCATGGACTCTTTGCGAGGAATGAAGCTGATGTTTAAAGGGGAAGATGGGAAAGCTGTCGCCTGCAATATTAAGGTGTGTGTTTTTAAAACTATGTCCTCCTGATTCTCAGCTTCATCCTGTTTTATGGCTACAGTCAACAGATCCAAACCAGCTCAGAACAAAAGCTTAAATAGAGTTTTGCCAAATCTTTAAATTAATCTCTACTTCCACTCTATAAACCTTATATATTGTCATGAAACATACATAGTCTAAATCATTCATATAGTGTGAATCCAGACTGATTCGGACACTTTTTGCCATCGTATGGAACCTGAATTCACTTTCTTTTGAATTCTCTCTCTATTTTTAAATGTCATTGACTAAATTTTCATTGTAGATTGATTCTTGTCACATCAAATGTATTTGCAGTGTTTAATACATCACGTGATAAGCAAAACAGATTAACAGAATTGTATTTTACTGCGGCAGATAATGACGTTGTAAAGTTCATGGAAATTCAGAGTATATCAAACATATTCACCGACTCATTGCTTTCAGAGTCATTTGGACTGGAACACTTTTTGTAATTAGTCTTGAGAGGTTTTATAGGCACATGATTTAAAGAAACGTCTGCGGTACAAGAGGATTGTGTGTAATGAGATGATGAGCTTTTAATGAAATGAGAGTTCAGGCTGTATTATGATTTCATTCACTGAGCACAAGGTCATACACTGCACTGGGGTTTTATTCATTAACGGATCGTTCCAAATGCGTCTTTATGAAGCTAAAGTCTGTACGACCGACCGCATTATAGTTCGTCACAAACAGATGATCATTAAATACTTGTGTAAATGAAGCCTGTTTATAGAATTTCTGGCCATGTGTGTCGAGGGTCGTTGATGTTTTGATGATCAGTAGAAATGTTGATCAGCTTTTTGTCCGATGTGTTCTCAGGTGACCTTTGACACCAGCAAACACCTGAGTGAAGCGTCACTGAAGAGACGTCAGCAGGAGCGTGAGAAACTTCAGGAGCTGGAGAGACAGAGAGAGGAACACAAACGCAAAGAGAAGGAGGAGGAGGAGAAACGCAAGGAGGAAGAGAAGTATTAACACACACAGACACACACGGGAGGGATGGCAAAGCATTCGTTCATCTTGATATGTGGTGATGATGATGATGATGATGATGTTTCTTCAGTACAACCCTAAAGAAGCAATAGATTCAATCCCAGGGAAGAATGACAATGAGTTCATCCTGGGGCCGTTTCAATAAGGAGGTTCAACCAACACTGAGTTAGAATGTGAACTCTGAGTTGATTTACACCGAGAACATCTGATTTGAGTGAGTTCTATCACCTCTGGGTAGATTTACATTGAGTAAAGCGTGTGCACCAGGTCTACGACAAGCCAATCAATGGAGCTCTGATGTGACGATTCACCATGGTAACGGCACCAAAAAAGCAAGATGGCGGCAGAAAGCACTTGAGAGCGAGATGCACTTTCCGCTCTGCATACAGTGGATTAACTAATGTGCTGAAAATGACTGGTTTAAATTAATATATAGGTAAATGTACAAATAAATTAATCAGTAAATGAATGAAACAACAGAAATAAAATAGAAATGTTAAAAAAAATAGTATGTTCTCACACCCCATCAGTGCTCTAGTGATGAGTGTGAGAAGTAATGATGTATAGGACACTTGCTAGGGCGTTAGACTCTCGTGTCAGTTTCAGAATGATCATCGGTTTGAACTCTAGCAGCAGATTTGAGTCGAATGGCTGCACATTCTAAGTGTTTATTACTTACATTTCTGTCTGTATTTATTCATTTCTATATTTGTGCATGTCATTTATACACTTACAGTCATTTCACATCCTCCATATAATAACTACCATTTGTAAGAACATGTAAGGAAAATGTAATACATCTGATGTAATACACGCACGATGGCTGATGTTATTGATATGAGGATGGATGAGATATATTTTGATATCTAATTCACTGTAAAGAAAAATGGTACAGTTTGAATAAAAATGCACAGGGAAAATTCCACTTAGGTCATAAATTACTCTCCTGAAATCAAAGCACATCCCTATGAATGAATGCAGCCTCTTCACGTACTGAATATTAGTCACTGAGATATTGAATGAGTTACACCGCTTGTGCTTTAAAGGGGAGGAGACGTGAACGAAACTCTGTGTTTCCCAGAGAAAAGCTGCTCCTGACCGGGTTAAGTTCACAGATTAAGTTACTATGGTTACTGACTCTCAGTATAAGTGACCTCTCTTTTAGAAACAGGCTTGAGTTACCCCGCTTTCTCTGTGTTTGACAAACCTCACATTCTGAAACAGAAAACACATTTCAGGGTTAATATACTCAAAACCTCCTTTCTGAAACGGTCCCAGAGCACCATAATAACAATACATGATGGCAAAATTCACCTGTGTTTATTTAAGGACAACATAATGAGAACTGAGCTGCGCAGTTGTAAGTGATTGAAGTGTAATGCTGATCATCACCTACCACAGACCTTGTGTGTCAGCCTTACAGCGCATGTGATCTGATGATCGTCTGTGAATGTTTCAGAAAACAGCGCGAGCGTGAGGAAGAGGAGAAGGAGAGGAAACGAGAGGAGAAACTGCGCAGACGCGAGCAGAAGCTGAAAGAGAGAGAAGAGAAGAAAAGCCAGAAGAAGATGAAGAAACAGCAGGAGGAAGAACAGAAGAAGCTTCACCTGAAGATCGCCACGGAAGAGAGAAAACTGCTGCTGGCGCAGAGAAACCTGCAGTCCATCCGCCTCGTCGCTGAGTTACTGAGCAGAGCAAAGGTTGGCAAATCTCTCTCTTTATGATATGTGAGGTTTAAACAGCGTGACATCACGAGCGTCTGATGTGTGTTTGTGTCTCTGCAGGCTCTCAGACAGCAGCAGGTGGAGCAGAAGAGGGCGGAGCTCAAGCGTCTGCAGCAGCTGGAGGAGCGCAGACGGCTGCAGGAGGAGGAGCTGCGGCGTGTGGAGAGTGAGAAGGCACGTGCACTTCAGCTGCAGCGGAAAGAACGCGAGCTGCGTGACCGGCTGCTGGAAAACCTGCTGAAGAAAAGCACCAAGACTCAGAACCACGACAGCCCTCGTGTCCTCGCCGATCTGCATGTGTGTGACGCGCCGGTGAACGGTGAGATGAAGCCTGCGTCTCTGGTTAAGACAGAAAACCAGGACAGCAAACCAAAGATGCAAGAGAAGAAGGTGACAAGTGAGGAGCGGGACGGGCCACAGAGAGAGAGGAGGAGCAAAGAGGTGGAAAGTGACAGATGCGGACGCTCGCGGCGCAGCGGCGGGGGGCAGAGCCGGGATCGCCGCACTCGCAGGAGTCGCCGCAGTCGCAGCAGAAGCGCACAGAGACGCAGCCGGAGGAGTGGCAGTCGAACTCGACGTGATCGCGGGAGGCGTGAGCGAGCGAGTCCCGACCGCTGCAGGAAATACAGTCACGGCCAGAGCAGCAGCAGTCGCAGTTCCAGTCGGTCTTCTAGCAGAGGTCCACGACGACATGCTGACAGCCGCTCCAGACGATAGAAAACCCGTCACCCAAACACATCCACAATCACCCCAAAATACTAAAAGACTTTAGAAGAAAGTCCCCCCATCATAAATTAATCTCCCCCACACACACATTTCATTACTTTGACAGATTACTTGAAGTACATTTTGAATTCTTATTATTTTATAACGTGTTAAAATTGAATGGTTTGCAAGGACTCGTCTGGAGAAGATGAAGTCTGAAGTGATGTTGGATGAACAGGGTGAAAGACTGGAGGTGTTATCGTTGGTGCTGTTGCAGTGGATGTTAAAGACCGATCGGTTCATCCACATGACACACAATAGATTACAGTGTTTATTGCTTGAATTTTAAAGTTGAGAAACTATAAGACTCTTAAAGGGACAGTTCACCCAAAGATGAAAAGTCTGTTATCATTTACTCGCTTTAATCTTGTCATTTCAAACCCGTGTGACTTTCTTTCTTCCGCAGAACACAAATGCAGAATGTTGTTAACTGGACCCCATTCACTTGAATTGGTTTTGTGTCCGTTCAGTAGAAGTGAATCAAAGTTACCAACTTCTTTTGTGTCATGCGGACGAAAGAAAGCCATAAAGATTAGAAGCGACCAGAGTGAGTTTATGATGACAGAATTGTCGTTTTTAGGTGAACTGTCACTTTAACCTCATTCAGAACTTTGTTGCTTTGTGAAAAAGAATCAACATTTGTTTTCTTCTACACGAGTATGATGTTTGATTTGGATTTAAAGGAGCAACACTTGTGATGGTCACAATAAAAGTGTGTCTGTATCTCACCAGCGTCTC
>NC_136772.1:281034-286034 GCF_947034865.1 Barbatula barbatula
TGTGTGTGTGTGTGTGTGTACAGGTGGAGGTGTGTTGCTGGTTGAAGCTCTTCTTCATGAAGATAACAGCGGCCCGCTCACCGTTCAGCTTTATTCACTCAACATGTTGGTTCAGACTGAGGGTCGAGAGCGTAAGGGTTCAGAGTACAGTCGTCTGCTCACGGCTGCGGGCTTCACCTGCATCCACATCCACAGAACTGGAAAGATCTATGATGTCATCCTGGCCCGCAAATGACCACCAACATACAGATAGAAGCAGATCAAGACTCACAGGACTGTTATAAATAATGATTCAGGATTCTATACAGTTGTATTCTCATCATGAAATGAACATATTTGTGTTATTGTGTGTGATTCACCGCTGAACAACACATGACAATCTCAGTAATCCTTCAGTGAAAACTACCACCTGAAATCAGCTCATTTCACACAGACATTCAGACTCTAGTTTATCACATCCAGTAAGATCTTGACTTCATCTCTCTTAATTGTTTGCATTATTTACTGTTGTTTGTTTGTTAACACTTTTTAATATAGGGATCAATGAGAAATAAGACACACAGTTCAATTCCCTTACAAATGTGCATTTAAAGTAAAAATTTAATATACATTTTTTTCAGTTGACTTTTTATGTACTTCTCAGTTCTCTTGTGTACTACTGTTTAACTTAAAGTTTTTTCCCAAACACACTTTTATAAAGTCAAATCAGCCCAGTAGCATGGAATAAGTACACTTACAAATAGTGTGTTGTAACTACTGCTTGTACTTTGAAATATTCTTAATAAGTAAATCATGAAGTACTGTTTACTTCTGTTTGAAAGTGTTGTTTCTCTCTTATGACCATGAGATTAAAATGACGTGTGTCTCCCCAACAGTTAAAGGAAGAGATGTCATCCATGTCTCAAACTGCTCAGATTTATACTTCAGATTCTCAAAGTAAACATTGAAATATTTGAGATTGTAATATGAACTACAAACCAGATGTTCTCCACATTCATTTGTACAGATCTTCATTTACCGTCAACAGATGACTCGTGTTTTGTTTTGAGGGATTTTGGGAGAAACATCAGTGACGCGGTTTAACTCAAAGTGAGAATTCCAATTAAAACCAAGAAATTCAACCAGCTGTGACATTCTCCTCATGCAGGATGGGAATATATAATAGCTTTACAATGATATCAATGATTGATTATTTCCTTTCTGCAACAGAATATTCATCATTTATTATACATGTGTGTGCGTGTGTATGAATGATTCAAAATGTCAGCGGCTCTGACCAGTGTGGGTGAGAGAGAGAGAGATTGTGTGTGTGTGTGTGTGTCTAGGGTTAGGTGAGGAGTTTTATTTATTTAGTGTGAGAAGTTCTTGAATACATCAACAGATCTCAGATAGATTTACTTTTATCACAGCAGCACTGCAGTAAACTAACACGCTTTACCCTGAACTTTAAAAACCCAACAGTCTTTCTCTTTCTTCTCTTATATTATTCCAAAAGCATAATTATGCATAGTTTTATGTATTTATACATTTATGTTCATGTGATGTTACAGGTGAGTCATGCAGTATAATGTCATGATGTAAAAGAATATAAGATGTCTGTTTTTAATTCATAGACAATCAGTCATAAAGAAGACCAAAACATTTTCTGGATTAAAATCAGACGTTTCTAATAGACAAAATAGGAAAAACGTAAATGATATGACAAAGCTGTGCTATTGAATAGTTTTTGTGTCTGATGGATCCTCAGACATCATGTCATCATGTTTGGAGACGTGCGCATGTGTGCTAAAATGTTGAATCTTTGACAAGCGTGCGTTGTGTTTTATGTTCAACATGTACTTCTGAAAACAACATTTCTGTTCTGAACCTTTTTGTCTGTTGTAGTTGTTCTGCTGTTACACTAAACACAAACATTAGATTTGATATAAATTAATATATAAATATGTGTTTGTCTTACACAGCAGCAGATGTTTGAAGGCCTGTGAGAGGTGTGATTCATACAGAATTTGATGGAGATGAAGTCTTGAGCAGAATGACACCAGGCTGAATGAAAAGTTAAATCAGATGATAAAGCTTGTGACTTTGGGCTGGATGATGAGAGAAGTTTCAATGCAGCTGTCTGTTAGTTTGAATGTGATTGAAAATTATTTTGACTTAAGTACATTTTCAATCAATTTCTTACTTCACTGCATAATAAAGGATAAATCTTCTACTCCACTGCCTTTTTGAGTATTAAAAGTTTGCTCAAAATGTGTTCTTGAGTAAAAGATTTACTTAAATAATTTTTTATGCGTTTACCTTTAATATTTATGAAATACAGTGGAGTAAAAAGTATAATATATGCTTTATAATGTAAAATCCCCCCAAAAGTACCGTCCACCTCTGAAGTCAGAACCAGAAGGATTTATCATCACAGACACAAAACACCTTCCACCTGCTTTCTCTGTTTGTATAAGAGAAACACACAACACAAGAGACATAAATAACATCAGACAGACACAAACACAGCCCATAGCATCAGACAGACAGACAGACAGATGAAGCGCTGACGCCTCGGGATCATCACACACACAAGAGGCCTCGACATCATTCACTTTCATTGTGTTGAATGAGAAACTCTTAAGACACGTGACTTTGTGTTTCTCTGTTCTATTATAACTTCAGTCAGTCCGTGTACATGTGAGTTGTTCACATCAGTATATTCTGAGATGTTTCTGTAAACATGATAAACAGATTCACAGATGGAGAATATTAAGAAAGGCTCTTCTTCATCTGAGTGTTGTCACAAATATAACACAACACGACGACAACAAGGACTCCTGTATGAAAGAAACATGACCGCTTTTATTATTGCAAATGTTTTTATATGGAACCTTCTTAAAGGATATTGAGGCTTTTTTGATAAAAAACAGGTGTTATTGCGTGTGATCAGAGGCTTAGAAAGAATATCACATAAACTTCATAATGCATACTTCCCATACAGGTTATAGCTTAAAGGACATTTTGTTTATGTTGTATTGTTAACTTTGGTCGAATATTTCCAGTATTTTCACAAATGCATCATAACATCACAGCTGGCATTCAAGGAATTCAAGTTATATTTCATACAGACTGCAGGACATCATTCAGTCGAATCTTTTTCAGGTTTAAACGAATCACATCACATTCATCCCAAAATCAAACCAAATGAACTTTTCTCATCTCAGTGTGCTTGAATTCTTCAGAGTTTACACATTAAATCACATTACCTTCACTTCAGCTTTTTTTAAACATTTGCTTGTTAACACATAATCACATACAAGTCATATAAACACTTAAGAAATCTCTCATGTTTTACTTGATAAGATGTTTTAAACTTTTAAAAGTGACGTGAACCTTTTCATTTACAAACACAACAGACATAAAGATACACATTTCTTTTGACATGACACCATGAGAATATTTAATAAACATTTATATCACAGATCTTCATTTCTACACCTTCCAACACAAATCACTGTTGTTTTATGATTGGGAGTTTTGATGTTTTATCATTTATCATCAAAGGTTTGTTTAAATCGAGACAGCATTTTACCGCAGGTCCATTAAACATGAAATGATGATACAACGGAATGATTTAATATAATCTTTACGTACAGTAGATGAGCAGTTTGCATATTCAGTGAAGAATCTGACATGTATCTTCTTGCTGTTGTAAAGACATAATCTAAACTTTACAGGTATGAAACAATTGACAAAATTTGTTTTTGCAACCATACAATAACATCTTTAAAGGCCATTGCAGATCCACTCGTTTAATATTTCACACAAGATTGGTAAACAAACAAAAACTGTATAATATTAGGTCATCAAAACACACTTTCACACATAAACACTTTTGAGAATTTGGACAGAAGATTGCAGATAATGTGTCCTAAATAAAGTCCTACAAAGTTGATGTGCTTGTTATATATGTAACGCAAGCGTTTCATTCTCTGTGCATATTTTCATTGAGTGCTTCCGAACGAATCATCACGTCTAGCAGATAAGAGACATTTTTTCCGTTTGTTAACATTAGCTAAAAACATCAACTAACAATGAAGCAAACATCTGCAGCATCGGTTGGTCTGACATAAGATAAATAAATGCTGAAATACGCTGTTCATTGTTACTTCATGTAATCTAATGTGTTAACTGGTGTTTCTGAATGAGATCTTAGCCGAACCCTTTCTTTAAGAAATAGAGCTCGATTAGTGTTCAGCTTGTAAACGTGAGCGTGTGCGATCATTATATTTCATGATATTTCACAGTATATTAAAGCATCAAGCTACAGAACATGTCCTCAGTTATTCTACATTATATTGATGTTGATAAAGCAATCGCTGAAGGTCAATGTGAGACTTTTATTCCTAAAGAACACAGTCAGTCTGTTTTCTGATCATTCACACAAACACACAACAGATGAGAGATCAGCGAGGTCACAGGTGTGTCGTGATATTTTCCCTCTGGAAGACAGTAACACTCACAGTGTTGAAAGAAAGTCGGTGTGATGCTCTGAGGCCTTCTCAAACAAAACCGCAGCCAATCACAGTTCTTCAGTATGAAGAGATTGTCAACACAGAGAACTGGCATCAACATGAAGAAGTGTGAATCAGAGATTGGTTGGTTTGGTGTCCGTTCAGTTGGTGAGAGTAAAGCTCCAGTGAATGCTGAAGGTTCAACAGATCACAGGTGTTCTGCCAGAGTCGTATCTGAAGATCTTTATCATAAGAGTTTGATGAGGATTCAACACATCGTCCTTCATACAGATAACATCCACTGACTCGCTCCAGATGAGGAGAGATGGACGAATACACCGCCGTCGCCGCACCGTCAGCTGGAGTCTGATTCAGATGAAACATATGATCACGTTGATGATTCATTTAATTCTTCAATTCTTTTCATTTCAGTGCAAACTACTGGAGCATCAGTTCTGTTGTTCTGCTTATCAACACACATGAATGATTGTTAAGTGAATTAAG
>NC_136772.1:289557-317057 GCF_947034865.1 Barbatula barbatula
CACAAACAGAGCTCACGGCACCAGCGTCTCACAGGACCGCAGCAGAAATAACACGGTCACGCGTGAGTCACACCGCATGCGATTTAAACACGGACACACACATTCACTGCAGTGTGACCTTCACACAGAAGCGTTCTTTCTCCTAAACCGCAGGAGGCATGCTGGGAAATATCCACCTGTTTTAACCTGTCTGACTTCTGTCCTCACATCACAATGTTCAGACTACATCTCACAATCTCAAGTCTCTTCATCCACCTGTCAATCACACACCAAACAAATCTTCTACTCACACGTCAATACTGTCAGATTACAGTCAAATGTCACAAAAATGTCTTTTATGTTAGAAAACAAAAATCCCTTAAAGCTGCTTCATGAATAGAAAATAAGAATCTGCGTTGTGTCAACACAAGGTGACGAGGACTATCATGAAAAAGAAGCTCTGTGACCAACAAAAGTTTATGATTTGACAAATAAGACATGAATTTTAAAGCTTAAATACAATGAGCAAAAAACTTTATTAAGATGCTGTACGATAAGGAGCTACTCTGCACGTCTCATCATGACTGCTGTAGATTCAGCTTGAGATTCTTGTGACCTGAACATCTGTATGATGAACACATGATCTTCTCATGATTAAACTCACAATATTGCGTCAGAACAGCTTACATTAACACAACACTGATATGTAATATCACTCAATATCGCACACACAAATCTCTTTACATCCTGAAAGCAATCAAGAAGTAAAGTCGTCAAATAATATTTGTATAATTATACATCATCTGTGAAAGGCGTGGGACCAAAAAACATTCTCCCAATCAAACATTCTGGCTGAACGCTGTGACTGGTCATGTGTACATTTTCAGCCAACGTATTTAACATACCACTGCACACGCTGTTCACGCAGACATCATACATCATCAGCGCCGCAGCGCGCTCGCTCGCGTGTCAATGAATGGAGAATGGCGGACAATCAGCAACAATCAAACTTTATAAAAAACTAAAGTTTCCTGCTTCCAGAAGAATTTAATGGATTTAGTTTGTAATTCGTTACGTGGATTTACAAAATACCTTCATGTGTTTGGAGGAGGTGTGGCTTTGGATGGCGAATCACATAGAGGGTGGGATTATAATTTCATTGCTAGCAGGCTAAAGTTTGCAAATCAGCCACCCCTCCTTTAACAGCCGTGACAAGCGTGTCTTGTGCTGCTACACAACATGACAACTGACACAAACTGCAGTGTGAGTCTTCATCATCAAAGCTTGACATGTTTCTGACGGTAAAGCTGCTTTATATCAATCTGTGTACGGTATATCATCAACATGATGTGTTGACTCACCCTGAGCTTCAGAGTTCTCCTCACAGATCTTCTTCACAGCAGACAGAGCTTCCTCTTCATTACGTGAGGCTGAAAGGAATGAAAGAACACCTTGATTGGCTAATGTATCTATGACATCATTCATCAGCTGTCTGGAGGAACAGGTACAACACACACAAACAACATGAACACACACACTGGGAGTCATGAAAATGCAGCAATAATTCTTTATCTAAAATGTTCTAACAGATCTCAAGACAGACAGCATTCTGATGTCCTTTTGTTCCTATAATTCACACATTCATAAATATCTACACACTGAATCTACATCAACAATGTTTTGCTAATATCAGTAAGTGAACGATCGACAGAAAGACAGAACTGTGCTGGATTAGAACTGTGAGCAGCGTGAAGCTTTAACCAGAGGAAATCATTTATGATTTAGCGGCTATAATATAGGCTGATAATTCATCGTGCATCCCTACATACGACCATAAACCCAAATCTGCTTTACATGGAGTCTTCCTCTGTTCTAGACGTCTGTCCTGATCTGTGTGTGTTCTCTATCTGCAGTGCTCTGACTGACATGAATGACAAAACCTAACACACACACACACTGTCACAGGGTCAGTGTTACAGGAGGACAGTTATAAAACACTGTGATGAATGATGACGTCACACGGACATGATTTGTCATTCACGAGAGCGGAACTCTACCTATAATGACAGACATGCCCAGATTCACCAGCTGTCTCGCCGTCTCAAAGCCCAGTCCTCTGGCACCACCCGTCACTATAGCAACCCGGCCATTCTGATTGGCCAACACTGTCAAGTACAAAGAAGAAAAGACGAGATAGATTTCATACTGACTCTGAAGATGATACAGTGTAACGCAGACCATAGTAAAGTGACGTCACAGGCGTTACAAACTCACACCGCTAGTGTGAAACGGAAGTGTTTTGGCGTGCGTGAGATGACGTCACAAACCTGGCAAAACGAAACGCGTGTTCCACAACTGATAGAGTAAAACCTTCAGACCGATAATATAAAGCTTCAGGACGGGAATCACGCGTGACACGATCCACATGTTTACTGTAGAGCTCCGCGCACGCGCACGCGTGTGTAAAGAGACCCATGTGACACGTGACTGACACTTTCAGTTCCGCTACATCTCTATCCACAGCACACCGGGGCACGTTGTCACAGTATTTCTCAGGGTAACTTGTTTAAAGTCATTTTCTGTGTAGACGCAATTATTTAAATATTATTTTACAAAAAAAGCTGTTGTACGTTTATATTGTGATTGGTCAGGAGCACATATTATAGACACAAATCAGAAATATTCTTTTAAAAATCATTTAATCATTTCATGTAATACCGTTTTGTGTCATGTAATATATGTGTTAAAGGGACACTCTGTCATGAATTACTCTTCTTCCAGACATGTATAATACATGTCTTTGTTTGGTTGACCATGAAGAGAGATATTTTGGAATGATGTTAGAAACCAACAGTGAAGCACCATAACTGTGTCAATGTGTGATATAATCACCAATTTAAACTATTAGTTCGCGTTTGTGGACACGAATTTCCCCCTTTTTTTCATATCAGTCAGCACGACTTTCAGACTAATGTATTTTAATATGCAGTATCTTTCATGTGTATAAATATATATAAACGCAATCTGATGGGAATTCATTGATGGCTCATTCGCGCGAAATCCTATTTCCTTGGATCTCATTGGTTTGTTTTGACTTTCCCCTTGTGATGTCAGGTTTAGGGGCGGGGTTAGAGGAGCCATTTATGGTTGTTTTGCCACCTCGTGAAACAGATTAGTCTAAAGATGTCAGCCACATCCTAAAATATGTACGACTTCTTTTGATATATTAGTATATAAATGTTAATACACATGCAGTCTGTGTAATGAAAGTCGTTGTGAGCGACACAGAAAAAAGATGGACATTCGTGTCCACCAACACGGACCAATAGATTACATTTAATGACCATAACATGAAAGACTGCCATATTAGGAAATATTTAAATGCTGGTCAAAGGTGTCCCAGAACTGTTTGTTTTCCTACATTCCTAAAAATCTCTTCTCTTGTGTTCAACAGAACCAATGACTATAAATGTACTATGGCAGTTACTGGTGCTTCAGAACTGTTGGTTTCTAACATTATTCCAAAATATCTCTCTTTGTGTTCAACCGTTTGGAACAACCAGAGTCATTCATGACAGTATATGTGATGACCGCTATACACGTGTCCCAGCAGTTAAACACATCTGTCTCTTACACAGAAACATAATCATGACAGAAACAACACATTTGACTTTGACCTTGTCACTACTAAATCACTGAAGTACTAGAATACTATCAACAATGTGCTGTCATGTGTCCTTTATTCTTACATTATACGGTGAAGATTATTCTGAGAACACACGAGATGATGTGTGGTGTGTGTGAGGTTAAGATCTGATTTACATTCACAGAAGGTGTTGAGTCACCTTGTCCTCTCCTGAAGTCTCTCTGCTGCTGTGAGTTTTGTGCCGCGGGCCGTGTGTCAATCTCCTCCTCCTCCTCCTCCTTCAGCTTCAACACAACTGAATGAATGACATGAATTAGTTTGAAGTCAAATTGAATAAGAGCATCTTGCTGTTACTTGTTGTCATATCAAGACTTCATCACATGACATGATGACAGTTTTCTCTTCTTTGTTGATATAGAAACTAGAGATGGAAAATACGTGTTTGTTTGTTTTGGTATGTTGTGTAAGCAAGTGCTGGTGATGTATGCTATTGCCTTCTGATCAAAACAACATCTAAAATCATTTTCTGTTTTAGTGCGCTGTTCTCAAACTAATGTTCTACCGGTGATCAACAACAAGAAACACAAACTCATTTGTTACAAGAATATAAGACATGAATAAGCAAAAACATGTTTAATATGAATATTTCACACTCTCTAGTTCTGTTGTGAACAAACAAAACAACAGGATATTAAACATGAATATGCCTCTTCCTTTTTTTCATCTTGCATAAACACGAATGAACAAACACGTTATTTCTTTTACATTTACTTTCTCTATAGTCCTGTGCAAAGCATGCTGGGAACCTTATATCGTCCACTCAGTTTACCATCACACAAATCATTCTTGTAGACTCAGATCAGATTATAATAAATGGACTGAATACAAAAGCAAAATTGTGGCAAAAGTAAATAATTAAGTGAACTTGTCTGTGGGACACAACAGCTCCTGTGCGTGATATAAGCGCATGCAAGACCCCAGAGACAGAAACGTCTCATCTGATTCAGATCTCCATTCACATCCGCAAACACGCAGTTAAAACTGCAACTTTACATAACGCTCGACTGACTTCTTCTATTTATAAAGCTTTTCTTTGCCGTTTCCGTGTCTCATGTCATTATATCAGGTGTGTCGCGCAGCAGCTTGTGTGGAAGAATTCACCTGACAGCTGAAAGTGAGCGTTTGGTGGTTTTTGCATTAGCAGAAACATGGACTGCTTTAGATTTCTCCCCTGAGAAGGTGCCTGGCCCACTTTCTATTGCCACTTCATTATATTTTCCTGGAGTTTCTTATCTTTGATGCCGCCTCCCCCACCCGAGCAAACACAATCTCTCTTCTGTCAATCCAGAGCAGACATGAAGTTATTGTGCTGGTGAACCGCAGAGACGTTTGACTGATGCTGACTTCACTTCTCATTTAATAACACACACATCTAATGTATAATACGTTTTCTCGGGGGGTTTTAATATGGAACAGTTTGGGGCAGTGTGGGGTGTAACTGGTTAATATGTAATTAGTTACGGTAATTTAATTACTTTTCCTTTGAGAAAGTAAAGGGATTGCTCTAATTACAGCTCTTTATGTAGTTTTATATGATTTATTTGAATGAATTTAAAGAGGCGTATCATGTCTATCATTTTTAGAGAGAGTCATTTGTACAGTAATCTTGTTTCACTATTTAATATGTATTTAGTAACTAGTCCGGGGCAGGTCGTCACCACAAAAGTCATGATCTCAAAGAGCTGTAAAAAGTCTAATAATGAGGCAGATGTTTTTAGGCAAATGTTTGTTTTAAACAAACAACTTTCTTTTAAAGAAACATGTGAAGTAAATATAGCGAAATTTAATTGAGCGAATTTTAGATTTATAAGAAATTGTTTGACTAACGAAGCAGCAGTTCTATTAATGAATTCAATGATTATTCCCTATATCACATACTGCATGACTACCTGGACTCAATGTAGCTCTTTTCTTAAACCAGTTCAAACAAACCCTTATCATCATTGTAGCATATTAACATATTAGCATAAGTTTTCTATTTTGAGTTAGGAACATTTGATTCAATTTGCTGATTCGGTACTTATTTTAAAGATCTTAAACGGTTTTGCTCCACCTGGTTTTAAGGATTACCTACATATAACAGATAACAGGAAGATATACACGTGCCGGTATTAGTGGTGATTGTAATGTGGCATTAAGAAGAACTACTGTACCTTTGGTCAAATATCTCTTGCTTTTAGAGGAACACATGAGTGGAATAGATTCCCAGTGGAGCTAAAACAGGTCTATTTTTCATGCGTTTTGTATCGTTTCATAATAACGCGCTGTGCAAGTTTGCTTGTAAAACCTTCACCATGTTTAACGAAGAACTCTTGTTGTGACAATTTACCCCACTGAGTGTGTGTCCAAATGTTTTATTCTGAGCTTTACTGATGACATGTGTTCAGTCATTTTAAGGTTTGTTTCCACACTCAAACACAACCCGAGAAATACTGACTCTATACAAAAGTGTGACAACTAGCCCCGGTTATTAATATCAAGCATCACAGGGTCTTCGATTATCCTGAATCCTGAGATGACCTGATATACGAGTGGCCTGAGGTCCATAAATCAGACGTCATCTACTAATGTCTTATGTGAAGGACAGACCATTAAAACCTGTGGACGGCCAGCAGTGTATCATATCTGATGTTGGATTTGATGTTTTTCAGTGTGGAACGTCTCCATCTGGTCCCCTCCAGCTCACACAGTTCAATTCAGCACAGCAACCAACATTCCTTTATTCGTTCGGCTGTTATTCATTTGATCTCAATTCACGTTTGCGCAGAAAATATTACTGAAAAGATTTGACATTAACATGAAAAAATTGCCGTCAGATGAATGTCTCTTCAGGAAAGCGGTGGGTGTAAATGCACTAGTGAATGTGATAATTGTTGCTTATCCTCAGATGTGTGTGGAGATGAGATGAGTTCAACAGTGTGCTGATCGTGCGCCTCCGCCGCTGCTGCTGCAGTGTGGGCATATTTGCATCTGCCCTTGGCTTCTCCTTCACAAACCCATAATGGCCATTTTAACCAATAATGTGTGCTTGTGAGCATAAAGGGAACATGAACTAGATAAGCTTCATTTACCCTCTACACAAAATATGTTTTGCCCCAGATTAAAACAGCAGAAGTGTAGAAATTAAGCATATGATTCATATGAAATCTGGACACCAGATCTGGACACTACGCTGCCTTCTTCAAGTCTCAGAGCTGCATGAATATAAAGCTTTAAAGTTTAAAGACTGCAATAAATATAGCCGCAAAGCTGCAGTGTCCCTCAAAGAGAAGAGAAGGACGTTCATCCAATGTGATACTCGTAGAAAAGCAAAACCATAAAACTGTTAGACCTAAATGCAAGGATATGTTCTAGTGCTATGGAGTAGACATATCAAACCCTTGAATGTCACACGAAACAACGTCAAAGAATGTGCTGTGAACTATTGATGGAAACAATGCACTTTATAGCATCACGGTGTTAATGCACGATAACCTTCTGATCATTGCGCGTGAACGGACCGATGGCAAACATAGACTCGTGTATGGCACTCGTTAAGTTACGTTGGGGTTTTTTTGCCGTAAAGCTCGTCGATAATAATAAAAAACATTTTCACTTCAAATGTAAATGTGTGTTTGCATGATCTTTACGCGCTGGTGATGTTGAGGAGATCAGCTGCACCGTTTCCACTCAAATGTGTTTCATTCGTCAAGTCTCGCATCTTCACTCGTAATCGACACGATAAAGACGCATTGATGTGCTGCCATTCACAGCGACACATCGATAGATCATTAGAACGAGTGTGATGCTCGTGAAACGGACCGAATTAAGCTTGATTTTAAAGCCACGAGGAATGTGGATGGTGAGCATCAGTATGGAGAGATATCGCGTCTTACCGGGGTCACCCTGACATCTCCATCTGATCCACAGCTTCAGTCTCCAACATCATCAGATGCCGTGATCACAGTCCACGTCTCTGCATATATACCACAGGATCACATAGAGGATGAGCAAAATGGCAAAAATGAAAAGAGCTACGAGGATCGCTTTAGTGACCGGCGATATGAGAGAGTGCATGTCAGCAGCGGAGCTCAGATCTCCTCACGAGCGCCCAGATCTTTCACATCTCCTGCCCTCGCGCTCCCCGTCAATGATCGCCATACATCCCCGTCGAAGACACGCGTGGAGCTTTAGTTCCCGGAGGAGATCTGGTGTGGAACAGGTTGCTTCATCTCAACTTCATCAGATGGGTTTGTGCAATGAAGGCGCGCGTGGAGGGGAGACCACCGAGTCGTCGATGAAAAGAACAGCTGCTACACAACTTCACGTATTCATTCATAGATGCTTATTTGGATGTAGTTTCTTTACAGAAGCAGGTCACCTTTGTCTGCTGCGTGTCGACACGAATAGGAGAATATAAGACGAGTGAATGGAATCACCCCAAAGTGCACGTGTCGATCTTACAGTTTGGTTTAAAACATGAATTGGACAATAACACGAAATCATTGATCCTGCTGTAGTATAATTCCTACACGCTATAGTAGCTATAGTATCACCTCGTGTGGTTAGAATGTGTTTTTCAAATAAACGTCATTGAATTGGTTTAGTGTGTAAAGATAAAGAAACCGAAGTCACTAAACAATCAATGTCTAATAACCGTTGAAGGACATTTACTGGGTTTGGTTTACCCGCTGGGTGTCTCGATCGGCGTCACTGTGTAACGTTACCTCACGAAAGCTTTAAGAGGGAATTTCCCATTACTGATCAGATGGGAACGAATCCAAACACAGGCGGTGTCTTAAACCCCAGCGAGCCGCCTACCGAGTCAGAGATCCGGACGCGCGCATGATGCCCATCAATGGTGTCTAGGGAGGGAAGTCAATAGGGTTTGAATCACGGGTCTTTGGATCATGTCATGCATGCCTGACTCGTTCACTATAGGAAAGGCAGAAATAATGGATGAATGCACATACGGTTATGTTAATGAGATGGAGAAGCTTTTTATTGATTCCCAAAATATAGACATAAACAAACTCTAGGGGGAGTTCACAAAAACATGATTTTTTTTAGTTTTCAGTGCCTTTTGTTTAAAAGAAAATCGAATTAAATCAACATTAAGTTCCATTACTTTTTAAATGGGTTGAAAACAGGGTTTTAAAAGGGAGACTTTGCTAACAAAGGGATCAAATTAATACGTGATTTAAATGAATTTGCTAGTATGGGACATTTTTTGATTCAGCAAAACACCAAAAAGTAGGCCTATGTGTTTCCAAAATAAAACAAAATCTCTATAATAATAAAATCACAAACATTTTCCACAAAAGGATTCACAAATGGGCAGATTCAGCATAAACGAACCACAGTTTCTAAGCAATATTACAAAAAGTGCAATTCGTATCTATACTTCCTTGATTTTGTTTGTGATTTAAACTTTAATGGGAAGTAGCCAAACCTTTTTTCTTACAATACAACATGTGAACCGGTTCCAAAATGACTGAACAAAGGCCGAATGATATAATGTTTGTTTGATATAAAGATCTCACCTACAGTACAGGCGGTTTATAACATGACCGCGGTTAGTGTTTAAAGTAAAGTGCAACTATATAAAGATATAAAGAAGCATCAAAAACTGCCATAAATTATCCTTTGGGTGAAAAACCCAAACTTCATCAAAAGTGAAAAGGAAACCATTTGAATGAAATAACTGACCTACAAGAATGAAGCCTTTCTTAAACCAATAATCAAGAAAAGAGATTTACGTTTAAGAACGTTCATTCCATATCCACGAGACGAGACCTTATTTCATCTCACGAGAAGTTACAAATACTCTCGCGCATCCACTGAAAGGCAATTTGATCCCACTCCCACTCGCGGGTGGGCGGGACACTGGAGGTCTGACACACCCACTGAAGTTTACAACAAAAGATTGCGTGAAAGTTGCACATGCAGAGTGCGCGCAGAGCTCATTTAAATCCGCGAACGTCATTATCACTGTAAAGCATTTTCTTTTGAGAACTTATTCAACTCACTTTCATTCAAGCCACAATGATGTCATTCTGCTGGATTTTCATCTTGGGAAGTTTAATGGTCACTGGAGTGACGATGCAAGGTAAGAACACACACTAGAAGAAAACAAAGAAAGACCTGAACACAATCCTCTTTAAAGCATCGGTTTGGACATCAGTGTTTAATGGATCTCTCTCTCTCTCTCTCTCTAGTCGAATGAATTTATTTCAGCTATAAGATCACATTCATGTATGGCTGTATATGTTCATCATAAGTGTTCAACTCCAGATTCTTACGAGTTTGAGATCATGTTGAAGGCTGAGCTCACGGCATCTATCCCCAGTTGTACATTATGTTCTTCTCTAAATCTTTTTCATTTACAGAAGATCATTTATCATGATATACTAATGATGAGAGAAGATCATTTGAATATTGTGTGTGTGTGTGTGTATGTCACACATTTGGTTTAATATCAGACAGAATGTAAATATTCATCATTGAGTTCTGTTTTGAGAAAGAATTGAAGGACAGTAGCAGAAACTCAATCTAGTCCCAGCTGTAGACCGCACCCTATATAGACAACACCTAGTTACCAAAGAGAGTTTGATGGACCCTGAGGAGTTGAGGTGTCTCTCTCTCTCTCTCTCTCTGTCCTGGTGTGAGTGAGACAGGGTGAATGTGACACTCTGTGTGTGTCTCTCTCGCTCAGATTCAGACCTCTTTTGTGTCTGTAAATCTGACAAGCGTTCACTGCGCCAACATGATCTGGTGTATAAAAGATCTGACCTGCTAATGTCAAGCTGGAGGGTAAACAGGCGGAACTCAGAGGAGACGTGTTACGTAACAAGTTCTCGTCATTTTACAACACGCGTGAAGAAACCCGAACTGATCTCTGGATGTCCGGCGAATGATTAAACAACACTGACGGACTAAACACCAAACCACCACATTTGCATTAAAACCGAAACCACATCTGTTTAAGTAAAACTAATGAAAGATGATGTCACACTGTGTGTTTTTGATAGGTGAAATATCTTAACAGACCTTCAGACTTGAGAAACATATCAGCAACGTTGTTCAAACCAAGAAGAGGCAAAACATGTTTCCTTCACCGGATCTGACAGATTTATAATGGACCAGATGATGATGTTAAACTGTTCACAAGCCTTCTGATCACAAGAAACATACATTGGGTTTTTAAACGTTTGACCTCAGAACGACACATTCAGTTCTACATTTTACATTTACATTTAGTCATTTAGCAGACGCTTTTATCCAAAGCGACTTACAGATGAGGAAACATTGGAAGCAATTATAACAACATAGACAACAAAATAAATAAGTGCATCAAACTAGTCCATTAAAGCCTAGCGCAGTAAACAAAGCTAAGAATAGTGAGTTTAGTAAGTGTTTTCTTTTTTTTATTAAAGAAGGAAAGGGAAGAGAATTAGGAAAAAACAATCAGCGACATGTTGACGGAAGAGATGCGTTTTTTAAAGATGGCAACCGAGTCTGCTGATCTTGTAGCAGCGGGTAGATCGTTCCACCAATGTGGAACAGATCCAGTGAAGGTACGGGAGAGTGACTTTTTTCCTTTTTGGGATGATACCACTAGTCGTTGTTCCTTTGCAGACCGCAGTGATCTGGCAGGAACATAGATCTGCATTAGCGAGTGGAGATACGATGGTGCAGACCCGGTGTTGGTCTTGTAGTTCTGGAGTGTTGTCATGGGTTAGTTCATTGTGAGGTTATAATGCTCATTGTGTTCCTGTTGTATTTCTGCAGAAGAAGGAGTTGAAGGTGAAGAGAACACCGGTACGTTTGAATCATTTTACCAGAGAAGAAAGGTGTGGTCAAACAGTTTACTGCTCTTGTTCTGTGCCAAAGCAATAAAACTGAAAAAGTGCAGGATTATTGTGTCAGGTTTCCTCAGGATAACATTATATGTTTATTCTCTTGAACCTTTGATGTATATCACCTGATGATGTTCTCAATTTCCAGAAACCACCGCAGACGAAGCTGCACCAGAGGAGGAATCACAGACGTCTGATGATGGTGATGATAAACTTTCATTTATTCAGCAAAGCTCTGATCAATACATCAAATACAAAACACATCGAGTTATCTATTAAACACCTATGATTTTATTCAAATAGACATCTATCGCTTGATAGAGATGAGCCAACATCCATAAAAACCATAAACAAAACAAGGCAAATAATACGATGAGCGAGTCAGACTGTAGAAACAGGGGTAAGGAGTTGTGTCGCATCTGATATGCAGTGTGATTTACAACCTTGAGCTGCTCAAAAGAACCGACAGCCGTCTCACAACATCTGTCAGACAAACATTTCTACCAGTATCACATCTGCTGAAATTGCACTTCCGAGTGATGCTTATACAGGGCACTCCTGCTATATACAAAAATAACTACACTTCTAGGGCATTTCTATAAAGTATACTTAAGTTGAAGGATATTTTGAAGTATACTAATATCATATATAAGTGTATTTCAATACTACTCAAAAGTTAAAAGTGTACTTCAAGTAGAACTGGAAGTAGAACTTTTGCATTTGTGCTGCAAGTGAACTTATAGATTTAGACATGTATAGTCTTCTTGAATGTGTGCGTTATCATCAGATTGGAATTGAGGAATGTTGTTAAAAAGAATTGTGCACCTCCTCCTGTCAAACAGCCTTGTGTCTCAATCCCTCGAGCAAAACACGTCTCTGAGATCTCAGTCTGTACCATTATAAATTCTCAAACACCAGATGAAACTTAAACTTCATCTCTGTTCAATCTGGGTCATCATGAGGTTTTAGTGAGTAGTTTAACATCTGTCTCTGTGCCACACACATTTAATGTCAAAGCTGGAGTTTCTGATGAAAAACAGCATATGATGGTTCGGTGGGTTTTGAAGTTGGTCCTGACCCAGCACAAACCAGCTACCATCCTTCAAAACCTATCGAAACCAGCATATGCAGTTTTTTTCAACAGGGTTTTCTTTGACTCTGTGATGTGAGTCAGAATGATGTGAATTGTGTTTGATTCTGTGTGCTTTAATGCGTATCTGTGTTGGAGCACATACGGGTGTAACAGGTTTGTTCTTGGTGAACGCTGGATTTTTCTCATGTTATGGTGGAAAGTGTTCTGACATGTAACGCAGTGATTTTACACACACAGGTGCAACAGATTTAGCGCAGGATTCAGACGACACATCGCTGGACGAGGCCGAAGCCGAGAGTAAGTGCTGTTACGACATTAGAGCGTCTCCCCTACAGGGATTCATCTTCACCTGCGTGAAACTCACTCACAGCTTGTTGAACGCTCGAGGCGGAGCGAGAAGCCACGTGTTAGAGAATGTGAGAATGTAAATGTGTAGTAAATCTGTCTGATGTTTGATGTTACAGCCACAGCAGAACCTTCAGAAGATGAAGAGAAAACAGGTCAGTGACCAACACACTGCACGTCAGAAACATTTCCCTTCAGGGAAATCATCACATTAATGATAAACTGTGTGTCAGACGCTGACGTGGACGCTGAACAGCCGGTGACAGCGACGGTCGGCCACACAGAAGCAGGTAAAGAAATAATTTGATAAGTGAACACACGAGACAGAAGAGACTGCTGTTTTTAACATGATGATCACGCTGATGTTAGAGAGATGCAGAATAAACAGATGTATGATACGAAAGGAAGTTTAGGATGAGCTGGAAATACCAGGACACTTTAGTTTTGTGATATCCATGTCTGCGGATGGCACAGACGTGACTTAAATCTTAAGTCATGGAAATGTGTATATAATGTGTTTCTGTGAGCTCACGTGGCAGCAGTAATGCTGAAGGACTGGAAAACACTGGCAGAAGGATAATCATGTGGTTTTCTCTGTAATTCCTGGATATCTGAAATGTATAAAAACAAGAGAAGTTGAATGGAGGAGCCGGTCTGGGTGGATAATTCTGCCAACAGAACGCGGCTTTATTACACCGCAGTCTCATGACGCCAAACCAGCGAGAAGATCAAATTAAACAAGTCATGAATACAACGTCACAATCATATTCATCTGACTTTCATTCCACGCATTCATATGTGATTTATTTCTGCTCGTTCAGCTGAAGAGAAACCAGACGATGCTGAAGATCCTGCTGAAACAGGTAGACATGTGATTCTTTCTTTCCGCTCCATCTGCTGCGTCACCATCTCGCCCATATTATGAGTCTGTCTTTCACTGACGGCCATCCCATAAAAGAACTTTTGAAGTTCACATGTTCTGTACGCCAGCATTCATTCATTTCCAAAGAGATTTTTGTTCGATATCTTTTCAGTTTTAGATGGTTTAGTTCTGTTTTAACATCCGGAGTCATTTCTTGTTATTGTATGACGCGTGTTTGTTCATCATGTTTCCAGCTGAGAGTGACGCGGCTGTGACAGGTGGGTAGAATTATGACTTGCAGTATAAAAAATTTATACAGAAGGATTAAACGTAACACACTTTATAACTGACTGATTTGTTTTGATGAAACAGAATCATTTCCAGCTGAAGAGTCTGAGGTCAATGACTTGGGTAAAATAAACATTTACTCGTATTCTCTCCGTTTAAGAAGACTGGCATTAAATGTAAACTTTGGTTTGTTTGATTTACACGGAAAACATATTCATACACTTTTATGAGTGAGAGTTATGGCCTCAGTTAAACTATAAAACACGTTCATCACTCGATAACTCACAGAGAAATGTCCGGAAAACATCTTTACACTGAATATCAAGTGCCGGCCTGCACCTCATATTTAATGTAGTTGAGAGGACCATTGTTTCATTTATACCAGGAAACATCCTAAAATATGTCGATGTTTTTGCGTTAGAGATCATTCCAGAGGAAGCTGCAGGAGGAACAAAAGAAGAACCAGCAGATGAGGAACCGACAGAAGGTAAAAGGGAAGTCATCACATCAGAAATGATTCTGAAGGTTCATGATTTGAGGATTGTTTGTGTTTGTCTCGTGTGCAGATACACCTGAACATGATGAAGAAACTGGTTGGTGTCTCTTTATTTACTTCTTTATTCTGAAACGTTCAAACATGATTTACTCCGCTATTACAAAATGTTTTACTGCATCAATCTCATTGTTAAAGGAAAAGTTCACCATCAAAATGAAAATTCTGTCTTCATTTACTCACCCTGTTGTCATTTTAAGCCTGTGTGATATTCTTTCTTATCCAAAACACAAAAGATGAAGTTTGAAAAATACCACAAACCGTCGGTCTGGACACAAAACCAATGCAAGTCGATCTAAATATCTGCAGAAGAAAGAAAGTCAAACATGTTAGAAATCACAAGAGGGTGTGGAAATAATGACAGAGATGAACTATTCCTTCAACAACCATAAGTGTAATCTTCCAGTTTATTTAAAGGCAAATTATCTTTCATGACTGTAATACCATCAAAAACTCAGTTTTGCTAACTAAAATGAAAAGTGAATGTTTATCAGATAATCTTTGACATTATATATAATGTATTTATGTATATCTAGTTGAAAGGCACATTTGTGTTGTTTGTGTAGATGCGGGTGTAACAGAGGAACCCAAGGATTCTCTTGAGGAAGATATTGAGAAGTCAATGACAGGTGTCAATCACACAAATGACTATCAAGAACTAGGATGAATGTTCTTCTCAGTAGAAAAAGGCTTCGGCTGGTTTGATCAGAGGAACTCAAACTTTCTGACTGTATGAAGCATGTGTTAAATCACTGTCAGATCTCTCAATCACACATGGACACGTATAGTGTTCCCTTCCCATGATGATACATACAGATGTGTTCGTGTATTACTGCATGTGTTTCACATTGTGTTCATCATTTACTTTCTGTTTGGATTCTGAAGGTCTTCATCTGTCTGAGGCTCTCGACAATGATGAAGGTAAGATGAAGTTTCACAGAATATTGTATTGTACGATCTGAAATCTGCGGATGTTGATTCATTGTCATATGATTATTAACTGTAGTTTTTTGCATCCACCTGAATGTGATGAAGAATATTTCATCAAATATGATAAAAACTGAATCTTTGTTTATTCACAAAGCCATCCTTTAGTCCATACTTCAGCAGTTTCTTGAGTTGATCTGCACTAAACAAGTAAAACATCTCGTGTCATTTCTATATTTGCAAAATGTGAATCAATCTGGACATTCTATAATAATAGTGACGGACTTGTGTTAATGTTATGTTGTGTACACGACAGTTCCACTGCACGCTGAACATGTATATTCTGGATATAATTGTCATTTTCTTATTTACAATGATAATTTGTTTGTCTCAAGCTGAGAATGCAGTTGGAGATCCAGAGAGATCCAGTTACGGCAAAGGTAGTGTTTGTTTTAATTCATGATGTCATATCTTCACTGTTAATGACGTGTTTTAAATGTTCCTTTATGTTGTTTTATTGCAGCACGCAGCGCTGGATCCGCTTCTGGACAAAACGGTATCAAGCATTCTTACATGAGTGACACTTGTGAATGAAAGTGTGTCGTGTGAGGGTTTGACGTGAACTTTGAAGAGCTCTGTTGCCAGGGTGTTGCTATGCAGGCAGGTGCAGCCAGGCAACATGCAGATGTTAGGGTGTTTTGAATCCCTGCGTGTATAGAAATGGACAGCACAAGTATTCTAACAAGTCACATGATCTAAAGTTTCATTCACGACAGATACCGACAAGATAGTTTGCACAAAAATGAGCGATCTGTCATCATTTACTCATCCTCGCGTCATGTCAGAACGCTAAAGAAGATATTTTCAAGAATATGAACTCCATTGACTTCTATTGTATGAACACAAAACCACCGAGACGTTTCACAAAATATCTTCTGTTGTGTTCCACTGCTTACAGAATTACAACCGCATGAGGACGAATGAATGATGACAGATTTAGTTTTTTGGGTGAACTGGCCCTTTAAGAGTGTGTCCAGATTATAGGAACAGCTTGACCTATGAAAACCTTCGGTAATGATTCATGTGAATCTACTGATGACTTCACCCAAACACAAACCATCCTCATCCTTGTTCATGTGTTTACTGAAGCACACAACACTTCCGCTTCCTGTTAAAACATTATTCTGGTTTTCACAGCAGTAAAAGTCAAACTTGTTCCTGAGGTAGATTCTATGTTGTTATGATAAACAGGAGCGTGTTCCCTCTCGTGTGTCAATAATAGAATAATAAACACCTGTTGTAGTTTGCGGCTTCTTGTCTCTTCAGGGTGAATCTGTGAATCCTCACACGCTCGGTCTTGCCGGTCGCTTCTTTATCTCACAAACAATCTGAGCGCTGAATGTGCCACAGTCATCTGCAGAGACCGTGTGTGATGGATGTGTTTCTGCAGCAGCAGGGCATTGTGGGTAGACTATTGATCATGAGGGCTTATGAGAAATACCAGTGTTGGGTGTAACTAGTAACTTCAGTTATTAGTAACTAATTTAATTCATTTTCCCTTGAAAAAGTAAAGGATTATTCTTATTTTTCAGTCATTTAATTACAGTTACGTCTGATGTAACGGAACTAAACACTGTATGTGTTATATTCAATAGTGGAAACGACATCTTTAAAATGTATCTTTCTCACATTTGTCTACTTTGGGCAGTTAATAATATTGCTTTATGTAGTTTTATATGATTTATTTGAATGAAGACGGAGCAGCAAACTCGACCCTCGGTTCACAATCGGATAATTTACACTGAATGTGACTTTAATTCAGTTCTTCGTGTATAGCTGACAGTAACATTAGTAACATGATGTTTAGATATAAATCACAGCACATGTAGCCGTTGTGATCGTTTCATGTTCAGCGGTTTTTCATCTGTTAACAATTGTGTTTTCCCATTCTGGCTCTCTGAAAGTGATTTAAATACAATGCTGCCATCTTGTGGAAACAGGTTCATTCTCAGAAGTAGTTTGGTTGTGTTTCTGTGTGATGTGTGAGCAGAATCAGCGGGCGGTGGATCTGGTACAGTGGTGGGTGTGGTGTGTGGAGTCGCAGTCGCAGCTGTCGCAGCAATAGCCGGTTACTTTACTCACCAGAAGAAGAAACTGTGTTTCAAAGCTCCGACAGGTCTGTAAAACACCGTCAGCATTATTATAGCGTGTGGGAGCTCTGGACATTCATCACTCCTGCATGATCCTTTTCTTTTCATTCGGTTTCATTATTCAACTCACCTGTCTTCAGGTGACCTGGAGAGCGCCAAACAAGAGAACGGAACACAGAGTGAGCCTCAGGGTACGCATTTCACCTGTAAAAAACAACAAATACAAAAAAAAAGAGTTTTGTTGTTACAAGCAGACATTATATATGTATATGTTTGTTTCATTGATGCGCAGCGTCAAGCAGTCTCCTGACGTCATCCTAAGAGAAGAGAGAAGACGAGAGGTCTGGTGATACACATCTTAAGAGAATCTTCACAAACAAACATTAGATGTTTATCATTAACCCGCAGGAGTAGGGTTATCTCATTCACAGCCGTTCATAAGATCATTTCTCGTTGCAGTTTTACTTCATACAGAACTACTTTTCATTGATTTAGAAGTTTGAAATGTTTCATTGCTTTATAAAGTCTGATGTTGTTTGATGTGTTTCACCAAAGCAAATCTCACTCTGTTGAATTATTCACAAACAAATACGATTCATTGCTATTTTCAGTTTTGTTTGTTACTCTGTAAATACTTGCGTTTCAATAAAGGGTCGGTTCTGTTTACATGGCTGTGTACGCATTTATTAAGCACATTAAACAACAACATATACCTCTGCATTAAATAAATCAATTTATTGATGAAAAGAAACAGTGGGAACTCAATATTATTATTGTTATAGATGATTCATATTTATCAGCGTTTAGAAGAGTTCGCCCTGAGGTCAATGTCTCTTTCACATTACCGTATCTAATCTACTTAACACACCTGTACTTTATAATACACACATCTTTTACAGAAACTAAATATGAATCATACAAGTGTTTTCTAAACTCACTAAACCGAGCTCACATCAGACTGAAGGAAATAAAGCTCGTGTTATTCATGTTATACAGGCAGCTCGCAATACCGTAGTAATACCTCTGCGTCTTTCTGTCGGTGTTTACGGTACATGTGAATATTTCACAGCTCCGGCACAGAAAACAACGAGAAGAACTAAAGGACAAACACTTACAGACGACAGACGAGAGGTAAGACAGTCTCTGCTGTGATACAGTTTATAATATCTGACACATGTTTCTCGGATAAAACAGTTAGGGAAGAAATGACTGTGTCAGTCATGTGTGACGTAATCTACGTCATCTGATCACAAATACACGTGAAGAGACTCAAAGAGAGAGAGACAGAACCGGACTCAAAGAGAGAGAGACAGAACCGGACTCAAAGAGAGAGAGAGACAGAACCGGACTCAAAGAGAGAGAGACAGAACCGGACTCAAAGAGAGAGAGACAGAACCGGACTCAAAGAGAGAGAGACAGAATCGGACTCAAAGAGAGAGAGACAGAATCGGACTCAAAGAGAGAGAGACAGAACCGGACTCAAAGAGAGAGAGACAGAACCGGACTCAAAGAGAGAGAGACAGAATCGGACTCAAAGAGAGAGAGACAGAATCGGACTCAAAGAAAGAGAGACAGAACCGGACTCAAAGAGAGAGAGACAGAACCGGACTCAAAGAAAGAGAGACAGAACCGGACTCAAAGAAAGAGAGACAGAACCGGACTCAAAGAGAGAGAGACAGAACCGGACTCAAAGAGAGAGAGACAGAACCGGACTCAAAGAGAGAGAGACAGAACCGGACTCAAAGAGAGAGAGACAGAACCGGACTCAAAGAGAGAGAGACAGAACCGGACTCAAAGAGAGAGAGACAGAACCGGACTCAAAGAGAGAGAGACAGAACCGGACTCAAAGAGAGAGAGACAGAACCGGACTCAAAGAGAGAGAGACAGAACCGGACTCAAAGAAAGAGAGACAGAACCGGACTCAAAGAGAGAGAGACAGAACCGGACTCAAAGAGAGAGAGACAGAACCGGACTCAAAGAGAGAGAGAGACAGAACCGGACTCAAAGAGAGAGAGACAGAACCGGACTCAAAGAGAGAGAGACAGAACCGGACTCAAAGAGAGAGAGACAGAACCGGACTCAAAGAGAGAGAGAGACAGAACCGGACTCAAAGAGAGAGAGACAGAACCGGACTCAAAGAAAGAGAGACAGCATCGGACTCAAAGAAAGAGAGACAGAACCGGACTCAAAGAGAGAGAGACAGAACCGGACTCAAAGAGAGAGAGACAGAACCGGACTCAAAGAGAGAGAGACAGAACCGGACTCAAAGAAGGAGAGACAGCATCGGACTCAAAGAGAGAGAGACAGAATCGGACTCAAAGAAAGAGAGACAGAACCGGACTCAAAGAGAGAGAGACAGAACCGGACTCAAAGAGAGAGAGACAGAACCGGACTCAAAGAGAGAGAGACAGAACCGGACTCAAAGAGAGAGAGACAGAACCGGACTCAAAGAGAGAGAGACAGAACCGGACTCAAAGAGAGAGAGACAGAACCGGACTCAAAGAGAGAGAGACAGAACCGGACTCAAAGAGAGAGAGACAGAACCGGACTCAAAGAAAGAGAGACAGAACCGGACTCAAAGAGAGAGAGACAGAACCGGACTCAAAGAGAGAGAGACAGAACCGGACTCAAAGAGAGAGAGAGACAGAACCGGACTCAAAGAGAGAGAGACAGAACCGGACTCAAAGAGAGAGAGACAGAACCGGACTCAAAGAGAGAGAGACAGAACCGGACTCAAAGAGAGAGAGAGACAGAACCGGACTCAAAGAGAGAGAGACAGAACCGGACTCAAAGAAAGAGAGACAGCATCGGACTCAAAGAAAGAGAGACAGAACCGGACTCAAAGAGAGAGAGACAGAACCGGACTCAAAGAGAGAGAGACAGAACCGGACTCAAAGAGAGAGAGACAGAACCGGACTCAAAGAAGGAGAGACAGCATCGGACTCAAAGAGAGAGAGACAGAATCGGACACAAAGAAAGAGAGACAGAACCGGACTCAAAGAGAGAGAGACAGAACCGGACTCAAAGAGAGAGAGACAGAACCGGACTCAAAGAGAGAGAGACAGAACCGGACTCAAAGAGAGAGAGACAGCATCGGACTCAAAGAGAGAGAGACAGAACCGGACTCAAAGAGAGAGAGACAGAACCGGACTCAAAGAGAGAGAGACAGAACCGGACTCAAAGAGAGAGAGACAGAACCGGACTCAAAGAGAGAGAGACAGCATCGGACTCAAAGAGAGAGAGACAGAACCGGACTCAAAGAGAGAGAGACAGAACCGGACTCAAAGAAAGAGAGACAGCATCGGACTCAAAGAAAGAGAGACAGAACCGGACTCAAAGAGAGAGAGACAGAACCGGACTCAAAGAAAGAGAGACAGAACCGGACTCAAAGAGAGAGAGACAGAATCATGCTAATAAAGGACCTGTGGTGTTAGTTCAGGAGGACCTGTGATGTGAGGAAGTCCTGCAGATCTCATCTGTGTTGAGAAGTTTGTCAGCTGGAGCTCTGAAGATGATGCGGCTGAGGTACGTGTCGTGTGATAAAGCAGCTGATGTAAGACACGGTGAATGAAGTCACTGGTGATAGAAGATAAACTCAGACAGACTGTGTGTGTGTGTGCAGGTGCTGCTCGTGTGTCGTCGGTCTGCTTCTCTTTGTCCTTTCAAACATCACAAGTGGAGATCATGACCTCAGACCCAACTTTGTGCTCATGATGGTGGATGATTTAGGCATCGGTGACATCGGTTGCTATGGAAACGACACCATCAGGTGATGGAGGCTGACTCATTGTCATTATTTACTCGGTCCAAACCCATCGTGATCATCCACATCGGACAGTTTCTGTAAATGACAAACCATATAAGATCAAGTGAGCGAGTAAATGTCATTTTTAAATGTAGTTGTCTGAAGAAAATTGTTTTTATTTGTGATCAGAACACCAAACATAGACAGACTGGCCACAGACGGAGTGAAGCTGACGCAGCACATCGCAGCCGCGCCGCTCTGCACCCCCAGCAGAACTGCCTTCATGACGGGACGATACGCCCTGCGCTCCGGTCAGACATCACATCAAACACACTGAGCTGATGATTTTTCCTAATTCTCTTCCCTTTCCTTCTTAAAAAAAACAAAACACTTACTAACCTCACTATTCTTAGCTTTGTATACTGTGCTAGGCTTTAATGGACTAGTTTGATGCACTTATTTATTTTGTTGTCTATGTTGTTATAATTGCTTCCAATGTTTCCTCATCTGTAAGTCGCTTTGGATAAAAGCGTCTGCTAAATGACTAAATGTAAATGTAAATGTAAATGACGAGCGAGAGTCCACACGCATGACAGACATTATGTGACACGGACATATATGATGACACATGTTCATGCAGGAGGCTCATGATGTCCGTGCTGTTTGATGAATGAATGTGATGTTGATATCACAGGTTTGGGAAGCACTGGCAGGGTGCAGGTGATTCTGTTTCTTGGAGGATCAGGAGGGCTTCCACCCAATGAGACCACCTTTGCTAAACTCCTTCAGAAACAGGGCTACACCACTGGAATTGTGGGTAAGACACATCTCTTGCGAGACCCTTGAGCACAGAACCAGTCATAAGGAATTTCTTTGGCAATAGTCCGTTGTGTGGGTCAAAATGCTAAAGATGATGTTTCATGAAGATATTTTGTAAATGTCCTGCCGTAAATATATCAAAACTTTCTTTTTGTGAGTGATATGCTTCAAATGGTTTTTTTCAGTATTGAGATGTTTTAAACAGCTGTATCTCGGCCACATGTTGTCCTTTTACAACACATCACACATCAATGGAAAGCTCGTTTATTTATGATGTATAAAGCTCAATTTGACAAAATCGACCCATACGACTGGTTTTGACGTCCATCCAGGGTCTCAACATACATATTCAACACCACGCGTCACATTGAATGGTTTTAATCCTGATAAATATGTTTTGTACATTGAGTGTATAAATGTCTTCTTGACAGACACTGTAGTTGAGAAATGAAAGGTGTTGTGATTCATCTCTGTCTGCAGGTAAATGGCATCTAGGTGTGAACTGTGAGAGCAGAAACGATCACTGTCATCATCCCAACAATCACGGCTTCCACTTCTTCTACGGCCTTCCCTTCACAAACTTCAACGACTGTAAGCCCGGTGAGGACACAGAAATACTGTCTGACATTCAGACTAAACTTCGTCAGATGTGTGCGATGTTCACGCTGGCGTTCTTCACGCTGTGTGCGGTGCGACGTGTGGGTCTGATGGGGGTCAGCGTCCGACTCCTGCTGTCTCTGGCCGTTCTCTCTCTGATAGTCTTTCTGCTGTGGTACGTGCCCTTTAAACACCTGCGCATCTGGAACTGCATCATCATGAGAGACGGCGAGGTGGTCGAGCAGCCCATGAACCTGCAGACATTAAACAAACGTCTGATGAGTGAAGCCGAGCGCTTCATGGAAAGGTAAAGAACACCAAACTTGTTTGCATACATACTTGACTTCTTCATCACAGCCGTGTGCTAATGCTGAAAGAATCAGACGTGTTACGACGCATCACTCTCATTGTTTCCTCACACACACAGTTTTATCTTCTGTTAGTTGTGCCCACGGCAGGAATCTTCTCTGGTTTCTGATATGAGTGTTTATTGATGTTCAGAAACAGACACCAGCCGTTTCTTCTCTTCCTGTCGCTGGCACACGTGCACACGCCTCTCTTTGTGTCTGAAGACTTCGCTGGAAAGAGCAAACACGGCCTGTATGGTGATAATGTTGAAGAAGTGGACGCGATGGTTGGTAAGAAAGTCTGGTGCATGTCTCTTCTTCATCCATCTGTTATTTAAAGAATGATAACGCCTCTACAAGAAACATGCGCTTCATTTGAAAACAGACCTGATTCTGAATCTTTACTTAAACTGTTTCATGTACAGACAGTAAACTCGTTTCACTAAAACTAAGAGGAGAAAGATGTGTTTTAATGACAGGTAAGGGTACGTGTTTGACTCATGTGTGTTTTGATAGGTCGGATGATGAAAACCATTGAAAGGTTGGATCTGACTAATAAAACCATGATGTACTTCACATCCGATCACGGCGGTCACATCGAGGACTCAGATGAACAGGGTCAGAAAGGAGGATGGAATGGAGTTTATCGAGGTTTGACTCACAGACACACAAAAGCGAAACTGAATTTCATAACCTTTATAAATGTCTGATTAGCTGACATAAAGCAAGCAATTCATCATCACCTCATATCACATAATCCTCTGATATCACACAAGAGATCAAATCAAGTGTGAACGTCTCATATCGAGTTAGTTTAACATTAACAGATATCTTTATCTCTGTTTATTGGACACTGTATGCCAAAAAACTGTAAATCATTGGTCAGCAAGTACGTTTGACATTGGGCCAAAAAACGGATTCGCTGCTAGATGGCGGGCCAGAACATAGGCAAAGGATCATTTAAGAAATGAATTGATGAAAAATGCAACCAGACTAGCCTGCTTAAAAATATAGTTATTATATAATTACATAATAGTTATATAATTATTATACTATTTCTTTACACTCCTCACGTGCTACACAGATTTGCCTGCTGGGTGTTGCGCTATTACATCGTGTGATGTTAATAATACAGCAAACTACTGTAGATAATGAAAGACAATGGCACTTACAAAGAATCTAAAGAGGAAAGTTGACAGTGAAAATAAGGCAGACAAAGAGGAATGGAAAGACAACTATACATCCATTCTATCTAGTTTTGTGAAAGCAAAGCCGGCGTGTGTCTTATCTGCAACAAAGCTTTTCAAACTTTTATTTTGAAGGCAAATTTACTAAAGACGTGATTGTGACGGATTTATTTCAGAACCAGCTGCGGGCAAAATAATCAAAGTAATGCTGCTGGTGCGGGTCAGATATAACTGCTGGGGGACAGTTTAGGCAGCCTGTGCCGACTCCTGCTGTAAATGAATATTAATGTCTGATATTGAAAAAAAGGATTTGCATCATTTATATTGGAACATTTACACATCTAAGACGTCACTAAACCAACAAGTGATCATTGAAGAGAATCAGTGTAAAGTGAATCTGAATGAATCATCATCCGAGGTGTTGGTGTGTGTCAGTGCAGGTGGTAAAGCTATGGGAGGCTGGGAGGGAGGCATCCGAGTTCCTGGAATATTCCGCTGGACCGGACGTCTCTCAGCGGGTAAAGAGATCTCAGAGCCCACGAGTCTGATGGATGTTTATCCCACCCTAGTGAAGCTGGCTGGAGGAGATCTGCCCCATGACAGGTACAACAACACACCTAGGGGTTCACGGTATACCGAGGTTTCAAATTATCTGTGATATCGTTTCGAAGGTATGAGCTCTGTTTACAGAAATATAAATGAAATGCAATGTCTGATGTTTATGTCTAATATAGATGACAAAAATGTGTTTTTTAAAAGAATATTGTCATTTTAAGGCTTCATTTTTACACTACACACATGTCCTATATGTTGGTTCAAAATGAAATGTATTGTGTCCAGTTGAAAAGTCGTTTTTCAGATATTTGGAAATAACACATTTTAGTGTTGTCATAGCAACACCGTGGTATATGTAATTAAGGTTATTATACCGCCCAAAACTCGTACCGCCCATGTCTAAACACAACATACATTCATATGAAACAGAAATGATGAAACAGTTCCTGATGTCTCACCTCTTCAGAATCCTGGACGGTCACGATCTGATGCCTCTGCTGGAGGGACGAACGGATCGCTCCTCGCACGAGTTCATGTTCCATTACTGCGGCATGTATCTGAACGCTGTACGCTGGCACCCCACCGACAGTGAGAACAACACATCACATCATATGCTGTTACTGTTTTAATTCATATGATTCCTAATCGCATTCAAGTCATTCTGTGACCTTCTCAGGTGATTCTGTCTTCAAAGTTCATTTCATAACCCCAAAGTTTTCTCCTCCTGGAGCGATCGGATGTTACGACACAAAGATCTGCTTCTGTCACGGGGATCACCTGGCGTATCACGATCCTCCTCTGATGTTTGATCTGAGCAGGGATCCGTCAGAGAGCCGCCGTCTCACACCCGAGACAGACTCGCGGTTCTCTGAGGTTCTGAGGAGAGTAGAGCGAGCCGTGAAGGAGCACCGCAGCACTCTGACGCCGGCGGAGAAACAGCTGACGTGGACAAACGTTCTGTGGAAGCCCTGGCTTCAGCCGTGCTGTGGAACCTTCCCGTTCTGCTCGTGTTCGGAGGATCACACGACAGCGTAATGACTCTGAAATGAAACAGGAAGAGTTTTAGTGTGATTCAGATCATTCCAGCATTACTCGTTCAGTGTCACGCACTATATGTTTGTGACGGATGCTCTGAACTCTTTATTAAAACTATAAATGAAATTCCAAAAATAAAGACACTCCTCTCAGATCACACGGCCTGAACTCACATCATTGGATTGATGTTTTTACGATAATCAGACAGATTCCATCTGATGAAGTAGAACACTTTATCTCTTAATACATAGAAATAAAAGGAAATCATCATTAATCATTTACATTTCTATAAATATGCTCAGAATATGGTATTAACTGAAATCGCTCTTATGAGATCAAACTACATGAAATGACTTTTTAAAGTCAATAATGGCAGTAAACTGGAAGATAAGTTTATTGAAGTTGTGTCATATGTAATATACAGAGAGAGCCAGAGGAGGACGCTCTTCACCCTCTCATGTCTTTCACTGTGAGAGGTGTCTTTGGATGATTTTATCCAAATCATGTTTTTATCTGAAATCAAATAAAGAGTTTTTTTATAGATGCTTTAAAACTATTATGGATGATATTAAGCTGATTTAAGTTGAACGTTTACTGGATTAGGTATCAGATCTGTTTGATGAAGTTTGGATTAATGATTGAAGGAATGAATAAACTCAATTTCTTCCCCTTCAGCAACTAGAAAAAACTCTGCTTCTAATAACATGAAGGTTTTCCTCTTGTGCTCTTTTATTTCTGAGATCACTTCATTACATTCATAAAAACATTTGAGAAGTGAGGTCATGTGACAACAATATACTGTAGTATAGTACGGTTTTAAAAGTTTCTAATTGTTGTTTGCTACATAAGGAAATGTGAAAGATCTGTGAGCGGCACACGGTGCTGTTGAAAACATTTCCAGCTGTGTTTGAGTGCAGTACAGTTTACTGTCACGAGTATGATTGATTCAAACCTCTTTCATCCTCAAGGGTCACCGTCAGTCTAGAGAACAGAAGGTAGACAGGTGAGCGCTCGTTCTGTCCCACCGCTCCTAAAATCCTGTTTTCCATGAGGATAAAAACAAACGGGATCTGCACACTGTGAGATATCAGGTCTGAATACATGAATAAAACACACAACACATTTGAGTTCAACTGGCTGCTCTATTGAAGTGAAAGAAAACATCTTTTGAGTTCAGTTATTTCAATAATAAGAAATGAAATGTCAAAACACATCTGAGATATAATAAACCAACAGCTCGCATTACAGAGTGTATGTAAACTTGATCCTTCTGCTCAATCGTGTCACTTTAAAGCTTCAACTGAAAGTCTCAAAGCTTGTGAAATGAGACACATTCTGGCTCTTCTCTTTAAATGAACATCTGAAGAATTCCCTGTTTATGAGGCTTTTTTTCTATGAAATAAACATCTGTTTGAATCTGACAGAATCTGTAATGAAAATCACTTTCATAGAGTGGATGCTGATTTTGGCAAAA
>NC_136772.1:322057-367371 GCF_947034865.1 Barbatula barbatula
CACAAGACCACCACGACGCACGCGCATCCAGGTTGTGCCCCAACACATGTGCCATCCAGCGATCAATCAAATGCACTACGGTGGTCTGACAAGGAAGAGTACAATATGTTGATTAAAGTCATATTTTGGTATTCTTGTCGCTTCATAAAAATTCAATTGATTCACTGTGATCAGATCAGATGGAGCATTTTAATGATGTCTTCAGTACATTTCTGGACCTTGACAGAGAAGTACCACGATGTCAATGAGTGGGTGGGTAAAACATGTTTGGGTGAACTATCCCTTTAAGATCACTGTGGCGAGGGGGCGTGGTTATGCGAGGTCTGTCGCAGGAGAGAGAGTGTGGCACCTGTAGACAACAGATCAACACGTTCCAGTAAGGCTGCGGAGAGACCGGATATAAAGGCGAAAACCACCCACAACAGAGAGAGAGGCCAGGCCTGGACTTTATGTCGTGTTATGTTTGTATTGTTTACATTTTAAGTTCCTTTTATTGTTTGTTTATTTAATTAAAAGTGTAGTACGTTTGCTGGTTCCCGCTTCCTTCCTTTCTATTATTGAACTCATTACAATCACTTTCTTGCATTGTTTGTATTTTGTGTGTAAACATTCTAGTGGCTGCTGACGGTTCTTCAGGCGTGTCTGTACGCTCATTAAAACACATACACGTATGTCGATCTGCTGTCACTACCCACCACGTTTTTAGCGCTGCACTTATATAATCCATTGTCTTTCTTTGAAGGGCTCTGAATGATCAGCGAACCCTGCGGATGGAGGTATTTATTGCCGTAGAGACGCGGCTGGATGCCCACTCTGAACTGAATGCCATCAGGCATCTCCCAGATCACCTCAGCTTTAGGTGTGGCCAGAGTTAAACACTGAAGCTGAAGCTTGACGCCGGTCCTGGCGTACGTGACGGCCTGCGGGCCGCTGGTGATGCGCGGAGGATACGCGATGACGATGACAGAAACTGTCAGACTGGATGATCCGTGTTGATTTGTAGTCTGACAGACGTATGTTCCTCTGTCATAGACGGACGCTGTCTGGACGCTCAGGGTTCCGTTCTTCAGAACAGAATAACGTCCCGTTTGCTGCGGTCGGGTCAGAATGACTCCGTCAGGTCGAGTCCATGTGAGTTTGGGTTCTGGATTCCCGTTGGATTGGCAGTTCAGCTGTAAGTTCTCACCATTAATAATGCTGACCAGAGAACTGTACTTGCTAAATATATCCGGTTTTCTGCTGGACTCCAACGTGACGGTGCGTTCCACATGTCCTGCGCTGTTACGCCCCACACAGCGATACCGGCCCGCATCTGAAACGGAAGCTTCTCTGATGAACAAAGATCCGTCCAGTTTATGATGAAAGCGGGAAACAGCAGTTCCTCTGAGGAGAGACGTGCCGTTGGGTAGAATCCAGGTGATGTCTGGTGCGGGCCGACCGTCGACAGAACAGTTGAGAGTCGCTGATGCTCCATCGGTCAGAGAGATGTGCTCCACGGGCAGATCTTTTAAGCGTGGCTCTTCAATATCATCAGTCACATGGAGGTGGATCTGAAGTTTAGCTTCTCCTCCTTCATTACGGGCCATGCAGAGGAACACACCAGAATCGCTTTTCCTCGGTGAGTGGATGTCCAGCGTGCCATTCTGGTGGACGCTGATTCTCCAGCTGTAGTACGGCACAGGCAGGGTGATGTTGTTCGGCAGCACCCATGTGATCTGAGGAAATGGCTTTCCTTCTGTTCTACAGTCTAAAAGAACACGACGATCTGTCACGGCCATCCTTCTGATGATTCCTGGACTCTCCTTGATTCCATTAATAACAGGAACGTCTGCGAGAACTTCAACATAAACCACTTTCCTGTCCAGTGCCACGATGTTTCTCGCCAAACAAGTATAATTTCCTGTGTCAAGTTTCTGGATCTTGTAAATGTGCAGCGTGCCATCGCTGGTGATATGGTGTTTGATTGACACCGGTGATATGACGCGATGAGTCGGGGACGTCCATGTGATTGTGGGAGCTGGTTTTCCTTTTGCGTTGCAGTGGATTACGGCCGTCTCTCCGTGACGAACTCTCATCACATGATAAGTGTTGTGTTCGATCACCGGCGCATCCGCTAACACCTGGATGTGAACCTTCATCTCATCTTTACCCATGTGGTTCTGAGCGTAGCAGATGTAGTCTCCCTCCTCTCTCATGCCCACCTGATTGAAATAGAGGGTGCCGTTGTCAAACACAACGTATCTCTTATTGCGAACCGCGCTGTCATCTGACGGCAGGACGCTGTTGGTCATGGTGCCATCTGGAAGACTCCACGCAATCTCTGGGTCAGGAAGACCTGAAGCGATGCAGTCCACCTTCAGCTCACCTCCGTATGACACTTTGTGGTTGTTAAGTGGCTGTTGTTGGATTTCAGCAGCTTTCATCAACACCGTCACCGTCACCGGAAAATAATCATCACCCATTTTATTTCTGGCCATACAGAGATAGTCGCCAGCATCCTTCTCTGTCACTGGAGTGACGATGAGAGAACCGTTACGGAACACCTTCATCCGCCCATCAGAGCTGAAATCAGACAGAAAAGAGAGAGAGGACAATATAAGAGAAAGTAAATATTTTCTGAACTCATGTCTGTCGTGGTATTTTTGTCCTGCTTTCCAGTAAAAAATTTACAAAACTCCTAAATCAAAACACAATTTCCTTGCAAAGTGATCTAAGAGACTAAGGGCCCTATTTTCAAGCAGATCATCTACAGGACAAGCTGGATTAGTATCTTTATGTCCACAATAATAATCTTTTACATTGCAATTCATTTCTATAACTATTTGTCACTATTGTGTGCTTCTGCGTGTCCCTCTGTGTGTAATAAGCAGAATGTACGAGCGCTGTTCACCCGCCTATAGGTGCATATTCCTAACACGAATAATTAAATCATTAAAAATATATTACGCCATTGATTTTAGAGCAGGTTTGGGTTGGTCTATATTCAGTTCCTCAAAATCAATGTACCTGAGCACACCTCTTTTTAGACTAACACGCACAAATGAGCACAAATGCATTTGCTATTTAAACAACGCGGCGCAGGACGGGAAAATGAGATCTGCGTCTGGCTGAAACTAGCAAAAACACTTGCACTGCGTTGGGTGTACGATAAGGCTCAAGGCCCAATAAGTGAGTTTTTTAAAAAAAAAAGCAAAAATATGTACCATCAGGGTCAGAAAAATAAACTTGAATTCAGAACTCAATATACAGCTAAAACACAATTTCATTTTTATTTCCAGATCTTGCTCCTCTACAAAATGGATCTTGATTCAAGAATTTATAGATATTTGTAGAAATGTAGAAAACAAGACAAGAATACTTTGAAATGTGTTGTTTGCGGTCTATTGCCTTTTTTTCTGTTACATACAATGACAAAATTGCAGAATTTTGTATTTTGCTCATTTTTGTTAAATCTTTGTTTACACTGTATTTGTACTTAAAGCGGCAGTCCGGAAGATTGTCTTATTTGTCGCCATCTCAGTTTATAATTGCTTCTGCAGGTGATGTGCGGAGGTATTTTCTTTATGTGAGTTGTGATTCGACACTGCTCAACTGCGCGGATGAGTCTGTTTTGAGTCGTATGACACGTGTGGCCTGTGACAGTGAACCGCTGAGAATCATCACTGTACATCAGTAGCACGTAATAAACATAACTGATAACAATGCAGATTATATAACACGAAACAAATAAGAACATAAACAGACCCAAATGGGAGTCGTTTTGTTACTTCTCATGGAAACTCCCATAACGTGAACCGGACAGAAGATCCTGAACGCAGCCGCGGGTCTCAAAGCCAAAAGTTACAAATAATGTCACGAAATGACGCATAGACGAATGACACCAAATAAGGATCTCCAGGAAAGACGACCCGACAGGGAAAAGAACAAACCATTATTACAAGCTTTCCGTGGTGAATCCAGCAAGGCTAGTGACACAGTTTTAAACACCGTTCTTTCATGTACTTGCTCAATAATTGGTTTTAGTACATTTTTACTAAATAAATAACTTACAGACAGCCAGGCTTTTCTGCGTATAAATATCTTACTATTTTTATTTCTTTTGCTCATTTGTGACCCTGGATCACAAAAGTCTTAAGTAGCACGGAAACATTGTAAGGAATAGCCAAAAATACATTGTATGGGTCAATATTATCCATGAGGAAATTAAGTACAGATCATGTTCCATGAAGGTTTTTTTGTACAATTCCTGTAAAAATATTATTTGTGAGTGGATGGCCTGCTACAGCGCCTCTAACTAACAACTTCAAGGGGCGATTTTCTCAATATTTAGATTTTTGTGCACCCTCAGAATCCAGAGTTTTCAACGGTTGTATCTCTGCCATATATTGTCATATAACAAACCACACTCAATAGAAATCTTAACTATTCTGCTTTCAGACTATGTAAAAATCTTAACTTCGTAAAATTGACCGATTAAGACTGGTTTTGTTGTCCAGGGCACATTTTGTAATCTAAATAATTTTTGTACGCAATCCAAATGTTTTGGCAATACAATAAAATACAATTAAATCGTGACAATAAATGACACAAACATCAAAATATTAAAACCGAGACAGACCTGTAATGTGCGTGGAGCTGTTTTTTGGAGGGTGTTCTCCAGGTGATTATGGGATGGGGCTGTCCAGTGGCAGTACAGTGTAAACTCAACTGTCCTCCGTACTGAACGTCTGTTTTCTGTGAAGAGCCGGAGATGATTTTAACCAGCGATGAGTTTCTCTTCACCTGCACATTCACACTCCTCGAAGCCACACCAACAGAACTCACAGCCACACATTCATAATTCCCAGAATCCTTTTCTGTGGCTTTACGAATATAGAGCGTCCCGTTGGGGAAAACAAACAAGTTTCCGTTGATGAACTGTGACGGACGAATCTGTGTTCCGCTGAACAGCACCCAGCGGACGGATGGACTCGGAGAGCCCTCAGAAGTGCAGTGAATGAACACGTCCTGACCGTCTGGGACCGTTTGGTTTTCTCTGCGCTGTTGATGGATCATCGGAGGCAATGGTGCAATCTGAAGCCTCACCGTAAGCATGTCCACCCCGGCGGCGTTACTCGCGATGCATTTATAAACACCTCTGTCCAGGTAACCGGTGCGTTTGATTCCAAGAGTCCCGTTAGAAAACAGCGTAACTCTCCCGTCTGATTCACTAACAGTACGAACCACAGAACGGTCCGGAAGAACCCAGCTAATGTCTGGAGAGGGCAGACCTTGTGCCTGGCATTCCATAAGAGCACTGTTTCCCAGATAAACCCTGAGATCTCGGTGACGAGGAAGTGTCACTCTGGGCACATGAGCCGACACCACCAGAGTCACAGTCATCCTATCAGAACCATAGACATTACGAGCCGCACAGACATACTGACCACGGTCCTGAAGCTGAACGTTCTGAATGATCAATGTTCCATTAGACTGAACCTCGAACCGCTGGATTCTGGTGTTTGCTGACATAACAGCTCCTGAGAGAGAAAGAGAGAAAGTTTTAAATATCATAATGTCAATCCTCAGACACATCTGAGATACTTTTTTCACATTGTCATGATTGTCAAAGAGTGTCCCGTGTTAAATGAAATTCTTTCTTAACTCCAAACAGTCACTGTCATCCTCAGACATTTCATTTGTGCTGCATTTTTAAATAACTATTTGATATGAAAAACTACACGCAGACACTGCTTCATGCCTTAAGAATGTCAACAAAAATCACACAAAATAACAATTAAATTCAAACAATATGTGATTATCAACCAGCAGAATGAGCAGAATCTTTATCAAACATTTAACATAAATAACTTCTCAAACTAACACATTGGGATTACTCATTAGTCAAAGTATTTTCCTTTATGTTTTCCTTGTATTAAAAACACCAAGAAAACTGTAAACAATTATTTTTCTGGCTGTTCTTCCTCAGTACTGTTGTTGTGTTTTCCAGTACAAATAAATAAACATTTGAAATTACGTTTGTGCTGAAAACAGGAAAACATACAGTGCCTGCCAGTGGAATTGGAAAAATAATCTTCTTTTCCCTTTGTATTAAGTTGATTTTTCTTTCCCCATTGGGTGGGATCTTTCTTTTTGTAGCAAACTTATTTTTGAAAATGTTTTTGAAAAAGCTCGATTTGTTGTGTCATCCTTCAGATATGTGTACTGGAAAGCAAAATCACTAGGAAGATTCAGTTCTTATTCAACGCATTATGTTTTTATTTTACCGCATGAGATGTGAAGAGGTGTGATGTGCGGTACCTGTGGAGATTTTGGTCCAGCTCAGGTGAGGTTTGGGTTCTCCGTCAGCATCACAGGAGATCTGTACACGTGATCCAGAATTAACAGTGACTGCATGAAGTCTACCTGGAGTTATTCTGGGACTCATCTGTACAACAGGAAGTGTTTCACTCCACTTCCTGTTCACTCCTGCTGTCTGATAAGACTGTGTGATGTTTGAGGATATTGTTGAATGGTCTGATCCAGTGGTTGATGTCGTTTGGGTGTTTTTTATATGTGCAGATGAAGGATCTCCAGATGGATTTCGACTCTCACCGTAAGGATCTCTGTTATTTGCGATGGGAACTCTTCCATGTTTCCTGGCGTCTATGTGATTTATTCCAGGGTTTGTGGTGTCAAAGGGGATTCTGTTCTGTAGGGTTTGGTCGGGTGTTTTGTGGACAGCAGGTGTTTTGGTGCTGGTGGTTGTTGTTGGCAGTGGTGTTGTTGTAAAGGGTTTGGTGGTGATGGAAGTGCTGGTTGCTGCTGAAACAATCAGAGGTTTCTCATCTGTAGAAACTGACCTGAAGAAGATAATCTCATTGTTTTCACTGTGAGACTCTGTCTCTCTCCCTGCTGATATGACAGATTTTGTTGGTATCTCTGGTGTTAATGGTAGAGGCACTTGATTTTGAATGGATTCTTCTTGAAACCTGTCAGCTGGTGGTGGAACTGAAGTGATCTGAACAGATTCTTCTTTAGAAGCAACACTATCTCTTTTCAATGCAACATTCTCTGGTCGAGGATCAGAATGTGATTCAGGAGAAAATCTGTCTTCTGCTGTTGTATCCATCTCACTGTTATCTGTCTGTAAAGCTGATGTCGGTGAGATCAGGTGTCCAACAATAAGATTTGATGTTGGATCTACATTTATGGATGTCATGTACACCTCAACCTTCTCTCCGGCAATATATCCATCATTGGTCTCCTGCGAAACACTCATGTGTTTGCTTTGTGGTGTGTTGACTGTTGCTTCAGTGGTTTGATGAACAGTTGGGATTGTGGGATAACTGTAGGATTTTAATGTGGCTACTGTTGGGATTGAGGGATATTTGTGGTCAGCTTCTTCAGTGAGTTGATAGACAGATTCAGGTGAGATTGTGGGATAGATGTGGGCAGTAGTTTTAGTGGTCGGATGAACAGATTTGTCTTCAGTTGGGTCTGTAGGGTATATGTCAGTTTTTCCAGATGTTGGACGGACCAATGTGTCTTCAAGTGGGATTATGGGGTTGTTGTTGACAGCAGTTTTAGGGGATGGGTAGGTAGATTTGTCTCTAGTTGGGTTTGTTGGAAATATGTTTACAGTAGCTCTAGGTGTTGGATGGACAGACGTGTCTTCAGGTGGGATTGTGGGTTTGTTGTGGGAAGGTGTTTTAGGGGTCTGAAAGACAGATTCAGGTGGGATTGTGGGATAGATGTGGGGAGTAATTTTAGGGGTGGGATGAACAGATTTGCCTTCTGTTGGGTCTGTAGGGTATATGTGGTCATTTTCTCCAGATGTTGGACGGACAGACGTGTCTTCAGGTTGGATTGTGGGGTAACTCTTGGCAGTTTCTCCAGAGGTTGGATTCACATATCCAGTTGAGATTATGGGATAGATGTAGGTGTAAGGGGTTGGCTGGATAGATGGGTCTCCTGTTGAGTAGATGTGGTCGGTGTATCTTGAGGACAGATAGACAGATGTGTCTTCAGTTGGGATTGTGGGGTTGTTGTTGGAAGAAGTTTGAAGGGTTGGATAGAAAAGTCCTGTGTGGATTATTGTGGGGTAGATGTGGTCAGTGTCTCCAGTGGTTGGATAGACAGGTGTGCCTCTATCTTGTGTTGTCTGATCTGTGTTTATTGTGACGGTTGAACTCTTGTGAACTCCTGCAGTTGTGGATGTTGACCGTGGTTTGTTTGTAATGAGTTTTGAGAATGGTCTTCTAAACGGCATTCTCCGCCTGCTTCCATATCGTCGCCTTGAGCTCAGGTGATTTCTTGCTCTCGGTTGTGTAGAGTCAGGTGAAGCTTCTTTCTCAACACTGCTGCTGTTTGAAGGGCTAGACAGTGAAGTTCTGATGATAGTTTTAGACAAGGTTTTAAGTTTATTGTCTGTCTCAGATTGAGGTTTGATGACAGGCCCTGAGTATATTTGGTTATTTTCTGTCCTTTCATTTCTTATGGTGCCCACATGTCTCTCCTCTGTGATGATATCATTAGAAACAGATTTAGGGTTTGTGATGGTGTTGACCTCTGATGTGTGATTGATGTTTTTATTTTCTTCCTCCGTATGAGCTGTTTGTGTGTCATAAGCATGATGAGCAGAATCATCTGGAGATGAACCTTCTGTATAATCAGTCTGTGCTGGATGTTTTAGATTCCCTCTCTGTACACTTTCCACCATTGTTTTGTGAACTGATGGATTTTTGGTGTTGTTTTTCTCACGGATTTTGGCCAAAATGTCAGCCCATTTCTGTGGATCTATTTTGTTTTTGGCATGAACATTTCTTTGGTTTGCAAAAGCGGTTTTATTTATCTCTCCACGCATGTCTTTCGTGAAGGGTCGTCTGCGTCTGCCATGGCCAAATGAACCCTGACCCCTCCTGCGATTAATGAAGATTCTGTTGGGTATTATTCTCTCATGATTGTTGACAACATCTCCAGACGCCTCTTCCACATCCTCCACAAACGCTTTTACTTTGGTGGAGACACCGGCGGCGGACTGAGGCCTGCTGGGATATGCACGAAGCAGCTGGACTCCTTTCCTTCTCAAAACCGTGAGTTTAGTAGCCATCACATCCACACCGTGTTGGTTCATGACCACACATTTGTGATATCCATTGTTGTTGAGCTGACTGTACAGAATGAACAAAGTCCCGTTAGAGTAGATTGAAGCTCTGGATGAGTTTGACTTTGAATTCAATATAGTGCCATCTGGAAAGATCCAGTTCACCACGGCGTCCGGTGCGGCTACAGAAAGACACGACAAAGCGGAAGACTCGCCGACAAATCTGGTCAAAGCACTTCCAATGTCTTCACCCTGAAGAGGTGTGGACGAGTCCACCACCGCCAAACGGAAAGGCAGAATATCCATGTCTCCCATGACTTCAGCGATGCAGTAATAGACTCCAGCGTCAGCGTGCTCGACAGATTTAATGTGAAGTGTTCCGGTGTTAGAGACAGTGACTCTGTTGTGATGTGTACTCGATGCTGCTCTGATCCTCGAACCGTCGGGCAACATCCAGAGAATCACAGGAGCGTCCTCAGAGCTGTGCACGATACACTTCATTTCAATCATCCCACCTACAAGAGAACTGAAGGTCGTTTGTGTTTTGTTATTTTGTTGGATCATAACCCAGGACCTCTTCTGCTGTCTGATTGTCTCCTGATCCGTGACGGTAGACACATGAGTGTTAAGAATGAGTCGCACGCTCTTGGATGAAGAATAAGGTCTGTTTAATTTCACGTTTATAAAGGACTGCATGAGCCATGCCGGTCGGGTTAAGACCTCAGCTCTCACACCGGTGTAATAGAAGGCGTCTTTCTCTATGTCTTGTCTGTATCTGTAGCTCACCTCGGGATGTTTGGTCAACATGATCTCTCGTCTCAGATGTACAGATACGTCACTGTAGTAAGCCAGCAGCCTCCATAGGCTTTCATAGTTCTCTCTGTTCACAGAACATTCCACGTTAAAAAACAGAGTCAGGTTTGCAGCAATCTGCTGAAATCGGGTGTAGTTCCAGCTGATTTTAGTGGAGTCTCTGGGTTCAAGTATGTGACAGAAAAGATCTGCTTTGGTCCCGTGCTCATCCGATAAAACCAGAGAGAGGTTTCCAAAAGGTACTTTGATCCTGTCGATGGGCAGAAGTTCACTGTTGTTCTCCTCGTGTGTGATGTGTTTTTCCCAAGAGCTGATGATCGGTCCAGAGCAGATGAATTCTTGAACATCTGACATCTGTTTTCCCTTCAGGTGTTCAGGAGACGAGCAGCGCGGACACAGCTGACCATCAGCCAATGACTTGTCCTTTTTACATTTCGCCACCCCTGAGAGAAGACACAATGGCATGACAGACGTTACAGGATGTTTGTCAAATTAAACACGTGAAGCACGTGGAGAAGAACATACCGGACGTTCTCCAGTTCTTTAGCCAGCTCATGGAGCAGTCACAGCTCCACGGGTTCCCGTACATGAAGATGTTCTCCAGCTGTGGCATGTTCTCCAGCATCTCTCTGGGCAGCGTCTTCAGAAGATTCTCAGACACGTACAGATGCTTCAGCGTGGAGACGGGAAAGCTCTGGAACACAGAGAACGTGCTGAAGGTGGCAGGATGAAGCTTCTGCAGATGATTGCCCTCCAGATGAAGCAGGCGAAGTGATGTCATTCCGTGGAAAGCGTCCGGGTGGATGAACTCTACGCGGTTGTGGTCCAGATGGAGTCGGATGAGTGACGTCAAACTGGAGAAGGTGTGGCCAGTGATGATTCTCAATTTGTTGTAGCTCATTTTTAAAATCTGCAGAAACACACGTGTGCAGTTCAATAATGATGTGTAGCCTCTGTAAACACTCACGGTTGGGTTTCAGAATCATTATCAAGGCAAGGCAAGTTTATTTCTACACACAATGGTAATCCGAAGTGCTTTCCATAAAAGAATGAAAATAATAATCATAATAAAAAAACACCGATTTAAAGTGAATGAAAACGGTTTATAATAAACTGATTATACATGAAATATAGTGAATTATCGGTCACTTCTCTCGCAGAATAGTGATTTATTATAGTGAGTCACTTCACCTGTAAAGACACAAGATCCTGAAATGCACCATCTGGAATGTTCTGCACATTATTTCCGTGCATCATGAGGAGTTCCAGACTTCTGAGGCCATGAAAGGACACGTCTGTGATGTGATTTATAGTGTTAAACCTGTTTAAAGGTAAATACTTTATTACAAAACATACTTTCGTTTCTTCAGCAGCCATCGAAAACCATTTGATCTAATTCATCAAATTACACTGGTGTAATCTTACACACATCCATTACACACATACACATGCAGAAATTGTGTTTTTAATGTATAATAGTTGAATCTTTCGAATGTTTCTTGTGGCTAACTAAAGGAAACGGTGAACAGATGTCCGGCACATTAAGAGATTGAACAGAGAGTTCAGAGCTGTGACCTACACACATGCTGGACATTATAAGATGATCCCATTCTTACATGTGTTTAACTTCATGGTTTTGACAGATCTACTGATTCATTTCCCGTGTAAAAATCAACCAATCTAATCTAATGTTTAAAAAGAGATGTCTTGTGCAGTTACAGCAGAGGTGCCCGTGTGTAACTCACCCCAGATTAATGCGCTGGACTCGGGTGGAGATGCCCGCGGGCACGGCGACGAGCGAGCGGAAGGTGCAGTGAACTTCAGCGGGAGCGTAACAGGCGCAAGGACGCGGACACGCGCCTCTCGAGTACGGTAAAGTCACGAGCAACATCAGCATCAGCCCGGTGAATGACGAGCACGTGATGGCCATGTTGTTATCAGCTGTCATGACCTCTGAAACACACACACACACACAGACACACAGAAGAGCTCGTGATGGTCACTGTATCAGATGCGCGCGCACAGAACCCACGGGTGCCCAAAAAGAGATGATAAAACCTCCGTGAACCAAACACAAGCAAACTAAACTCCTGTTCATTTTCTTCTCACAGAATCTGTTTCGAATTATGAAAGAATTTTGTAACAAACGTTTAAGTTTGAAAATGCATTAAATCAACAAACTGGACCGCGAGACACAACAGTATAAACATCACGAAAAAAGACAAAAAGTAAAACACCTTAAGCTCGAGTTTATCATGTTTATCTCAAGTTGAATCTTATTTAAACCACTGAAGTATTTTCAGTCCTTACCTTTGCGTTTCGAGTCATTTCTTTAAAACTGTGTGTCTTCCGTCATCAGATCTTCTCACTCGCGTGGAAACACACTGTCACAGATGATGATCGTGTTTGTTCGGTGAGGAGGAGCTCAGAGACAGAACTCCTCTCCTGTAGACCATCTGATGCTCATTACAAACACACAGTTTGAACACACAGTCAGATTATTCTTGTCAACACTGTTTTCGGGATTTTACGCAGAGAGGAAAAAGTGTAACAGGTCTTTAGAACCCAACAGCTATTTTCAAGTTATTTTAAGCATTAAAGAGCTGCTGTAGAACTGCCTCCTCACCGCAACATTCTGTACTATAAATACAGTCAACAAATGAACTCTTTAACACTCTCTGTGTGTGTGTGTGTGTGTGTGTGTGTGTGTGTGTGTGTCAGAGCTGTAGAACTGGAGACATTTATATGCATGAAAGTCATAAAAATAACAAAAGACAAAAACGACTTTTATATATTACAGCAATTCAACACTAGTCAAGAATAAAAACAAAAAGTTGAGCTGATTAATTTCATATTAAAAATAGTATTAACGGTTTCTCAATATAGAATTATAAAAGTTTCATTTCTGACCAGTAGGTATTAAAACTGTAGGTATTGCTCAAGGTACTATACATTAAGAACAGAAAGTCATTTTTTGAACCCAAAATACAAAACCAGACTCCACACACAGATAAGAGTCTATTCAATTTCAATTTAAGTTAAAGTGTGCTTTATTGGCATGACAAAATGTACATTATTGCCAAAGCAAGCTGGGCTTCGTAAATAGTGCAAGTATGAATAAACGTAAAGAAAGATAATAATAGTAATACATTAAAATAAATGTATGTAGTGGAACTTAAAGTAGTTCCTGTTTGTAAATATATCAATTCTATTCTCTGTTCAGGAGATGTTATGAATGTGAAGTGTGATATTGTGAAGATCACCTCTGAATGTCTCTGGGGGGCTGCAGTTGTTTGCTCAGCGGCTCAATAAACACCAGTGTTATTTTGGGGGGTCCTGCAGAAGGAAAGAGTTCAAAATATCTTTCAGGGTGAGAACGGCATTGCTTCTTTTATTAGCAGTTTTACAAAACAACCAATACACACGATCTTTGAATATTCACTTGCATCTATGTTCATCGCAGGCAATTCCATGCCAGTGCAAGTAATTATGCATTTTAACTTGAACTCTTTTACAAAAGGTTACCCGAGACATTGTTCTTTACATTAGTTTTAATGAGTAATTGAGATTGTAATGAGACCCCATTAAATGTAGATATTCTGCAATATCATTCAACATTCAAACATGTGAAGGTAAACACAAAATATCATTCATGTGATACAGTCCTGCATTCTATACAGCGTATGCGTTCACATGATACTTGCATTTTTCTCTTTATGATGAAAATTTTGTATTGCATATGAAATGAAAGAGCGCTGGTTATCTTTCACATATTAACGACACAAGTGTTAGTTTTGAAGCGTCTCCTCTCACTGCCAGATGAACTGAAGATCTACAGATGGTCAACATCTTCCCTACAGAACCAAAGGAAGTTCACATGCAGAGATCTCCAAATAATAAAAGATAATAGACAACACACCATATCAATAAATAACCAGACAGACAAATAGTCACACGTCACTGAAAGACGCCGATTGTCCTCTCACTTTAACACACACACACACACACACACACACAACAGAGACAAATACAGACTGGAACAAAACAGATAAGAGAAGGAAGGTGGGTGGAGAGAGAGAGACATAGAGAGAGAGAGAAAACAGATTGCTTTCGCACAACAAAACTAAAAAATAAGAATTGAAACTCACCCTCATGTTGTTCCAAATCCATCGGATATTCTTTTCCTCCACAAACACAAGATGCGCCGTCAGTCATCAGAGGTGGAAATAAGGATGAACGCACATCATACATTTACTGACGGATTTAATGACTTTCTTGCATCTAAAATGGGGCTTTCCTTATATCGTCTAAATAGTTCCATGAAGAATATAACAGTGAATGTCTTTCTGCTCATTCTGAAATGATGGATGCAGGAATGAGGTTAAGTAACCAAACTAATAGAAGATCAGTTAGTCATTCTTAAACATTCGACTCACAAATCGCACTTACAGTATATCACATGTATTTATTTAACAGACAACACATCATACAGATGAGATTTCTGGATATGTGTTGAAGGTAAACTGGCATTAGAAAGATTCTTTTAAATGAATGTTTTCTGCAGATCTCAGGATGGGGTGTGTTTGTGTGTAGTTGAATGCAGGAGATGGCGTGTTGACAGCAGAAGTTGGGTGTGCGACGCAGCTGACATCGCAATCTAATGAAACAGCGCCCACAAAAGTCAAACATCATTTTAGTCTCAGCATCCAATGACTGTTCGACAGAATACAGTTTCAAGAGTCGAAGTTCACGTCACATTCAGCCTTCAGTTGACATCAAGACTATCACGAAAAACATGATCAAATGAGACTTGATTTATTCATTCTTATGTCATTTCAAACATGGACGACTTTCTTTCTTCCTCAGAAACACAAAGGAAGATATTTTGAAGAATGATAATATCCCCCAATGGCGGGACCAATTGTTTTGCATTGGTTTAATGCAGGTACAATAGAAGTGAATGGGTAAAGTCTGTGGCACTCATCATCATCATCATCTTCATCTCTGTGTGTAGATGTTATGAGAAACCATTGTTCTCATCATCAGAACTGGGATGAAACTGGACTGATGACCCGTAGAAGGTCAGAATGTGAATTAACTGACACCATATGTTGTTCCAGCAGGACGCCAGCGTTCTTAATGAACAACACACTCGCTGAAGAACTGCAGAAGTCAACATTTGGATCAGATTAAGAGTCATTAGTGCGAGAACGTGAAATATAAACACAACCGTCAACATATAACAAACAGTCAGATCGCACTACAGCTACGGCACCCTTTATCATATTCTTACTCCTAAAAAACAATCTGTTTAATAGAGAATAAAACTACATTATATTATATAAATGAACTGCTAATGGACTATTTGAGCAATAGGGTAGCAAGTTTGTGTTGTTTAATCTAACAGAGGTTTCGTCCAGAGCAGATAAGAGGTCTGAATTACATTGACAGATTGTATTGCCTTCATTTTTCCTGCAAATCTACAAGTATAAACATTAATAGTGACACTTGATCTCCATCTTGTTTATTAATAATGTTTAGGACTAAATGAATGTGTTTGTGAAATGAATGTATTATGCTGGATGTGTGTGTATCAATGTAAAAGGGGAGTTAACCTTCAGTCTGTGTTGAGCTCTTCTGGATGTTTGATGGATTCAGAGGGATCTTCTGGCACAGACAGCGTCTCTCTCTCTCTCTCTCTCATGAGGATGAGCATGACTGATCTGAAATCACACACACCTAATGATGTAGTGCTGACACACGATGAACTTCAACTGTTCTCTCACTTCATGTCACTTCTCATGTAAAATTACAATTAGTGTCATCTTTAAAGATGGGCAAACACACGCAGTTTCTGCCAATCTCATATTAATCTTGGGCACCTATACAGTGGCATACTGTGCTAGGCTTTAATGGACTAGTTTGATGCACTTATGTATTTTGTTGGCTTTGTTGTTATAATTGCTTCCAATGTTTCCTCATCTGTAAGTCACTTTGGATAAAAGCGTCTGCTAAATGACTAAATGTAAATGTATTGCATACGTCGTTTCTTCCAAGAGTATTTAGTTTGATCAAATGTATGAAAGAGAGATACAGCTGCACGATTATTTCCGGAAAAACACAAGCTGCTGGAGGCGGGACTAGTGGGGAGAGTGGGACTGAACCACAGCAAGAGCACACAGACAAATGACTTGGTTTGACTTACTGCGTTCGATTCATGTCTGGCATCATGGGACCGCTACATCTATCAGTTTCAAACCATCTCCAAATCCAGCGTTAGATCCACAGTTTATAAAACATCCATCACTGAAATGCAGTGAACAAACAGACTACTGACTTCTCTCACTAACGCAAGAGTTATGACAATCTTGACGCCACACAGATAATCTTGATGGTAAGCGGGTCTCTGGTGGGTTGGCTCTTTCTTTCACCTTGCTGTGCTTTTCCGGGAGAATTGTTCAATAAGAGGAATAGGATCCTGTTAAGACACAGAGATCCAGACTTCAGCAAGTGTGAGTCCTGGGGGAGAGTATCAATCTCAGAAATACTACGTCATATGTCCAACTTGACATGTTAAGCATGAGAAGTCAGCACGTTCAACAGTGTAGAATACATGAAATAGAATAATACCGCCACTTTAAAAGTTACGATTGTCTCTTCGCTCTTATTTTTCTCAGAGTGTTGAATGAGGACAGAATCATCACTAATCAAAAATAACTTCACAAATACTAAAAACAATGCAAAGTTGTCATTATGAGAAAGATTTTTCAATGTATCCAGTAGACAGCGTCATAAGAGAGTGAGAACGCTGCAGATCTCTCACATCTGTTGTGGTTTGTTTCCAGGTGTGAGGCCACTGTGAGATCTCAGCTGGAGACCCCTGACAATCACCAGCCGACCCACCGCTCTTCATTCCTCTAAAATCACACCAAACACACAATCTCCTGAATAACACATGAGCACGTCTCATTACCTCAGTTTCTAAACGTGAAAAGAAGAAAATATATCAGACTTGTCTACAAGTGTCACTTTTGATTTCTTAAAGTAACAATAATACAGTCATATACTAATCAATAACACTAGAGTTGAAGACTCAGATATATCAGATATAGACTGATTATAAACTTGCGTAAAGAGAATGATTTTCCTCAGTTTGTGTCAATGACATTTGCATCTCTGTGACGCACATCATAAAATCACAAAAATACTCAACACTTTACCTTCTCACATCATGACCTGCAGAAGACTCAGACATGGAGAAATATCACATATACCAATATATGTGGCTTATTATTGTAGATTTCATCTGCAGGGGTCAGAGGTGTTAAAGCGTCTGGAGGATTAAAGACACACACCTGTCTAATGAAAAACACATCTGAGGGGTTAAGATCGTGTGGATTATTTGATTCAGATGTGTTTTCAGGACAGTGAGAAGGATTAAACATCATTCTGAGGTTCTGTGTGGGTTCAGCATTAACCCCCAATGACACAACGTCTGAAATCACACAGTCCTGTACTTCACATCACATGACAAGAAAAACCTCGAAATATTCAAACTCACAGCGTTGGATGTGTCGATGGATCTATGTGCATTTATTACATGACACAAAATGTAATGAACAAATTATACGTAAACGTACTTTTCACAACTAATCTTACAGCCAGCATTTAGATGTTTCACAATGCCATGGATATTCTGTTTTTGTCAAAGTGGTTCTATAAACTACCTTTAAGATCCAAATAACCTTTCTGTTTCACAAAAACTAAATTGTGGTCTTCAGATTATAAAAGGGTAATAAAGAGAGATGACTCTTTGACTGGATGCTTCTTTATGGAACCAAACATTGTTCTTCTATGGCATCGCTGTGAAGAACCTTTAAGCACAGTGTGAGTTTCTTCTTACCTCCAGTACCAAAACTGTAATCTTTAATCTCAGATACTCAGATTTTTCCCCATAGCACTGATAATAGATGTCACCTGAGTGATCTGTGAGATGTGCCTGAAGAAATAAAAGATGTTTTAGATGTGTGTGTGTGTGTGTGTGTGTGTGTGTGTGTGTGTGTGCGTGCATGCGTGTGTGTTAGTAGAGCGACAGAAGCTTGAAGCTAAACTCCACAGGAACTCACATAATTCACCTCACTTTCACAAATTGTTTCCACAGTTCTAATAGTGTGTTTACATGTGTTTGCCTGACATTGTATTATAGGATAGAGAGATAGAGACCAGGTGTCTAACACCTTCAATCACAGCTCATATAACCCAACACATTCACTACAGTCATAAAGATCTGACCTCCGGTCACGACACACGAATGCTGAAACATTTACTCTCTAACTGAGAAAAACATTCTTTTATATTCTTTTAACATCTTCATGAAAAGTTTCTAGAGACTCTTCATTTGAATGAAAAATGTGTAAATGTGAGATATACGGGACTGATATAAACATCATTCAGTCTCTTCTGAATCCAGCACTGACTTTTGGCAAACATCAAGTTTCTCTCGGAGCGCTTGAGCAGCTGCTGTGATGAATTCTTCTTGAATTCTGTATTGTTTCTCTTCTTCAAACTATTTAAAAGTGCAACAGAAATGAAAACATGTGAGTTGTGTCCTGGACTGTAAAGTTATTCATGAGAGTCTAAGCCAGCTACTGTAAAAGCAGTCAAACAGATTTGTTCACATCACTTAGTAAGTAAACATGGTCAAATCCGTCATTGAGCTCTTTGTAGGTTATAGAAACAGCAGCTGTGTTTAAGTCTCTCTCTTAAAGGTGTGTGAAGATCAAGCACAATGAAGCCGATGATAAAAGTTCATTTGTTCACCTCTAACCTGTGCGGACCTGCTGGAGAGATCACGAGAACAAAAACATTTATTCTATATATCAGAACGCAAGATCACAGATGACACACATTCAGTGAGACACTGAATCATTCAACAGTGAATCAGTTACAGTGAATCTAGAGTTTTTACTATTTTGTCTCGTATGTTTTCAATTTTCTCTGTAAAAAAATCATGAATTCATTGCTACCAAGGTTTCTCTGAGGTTACGGAGGATCTCAGCCTTTCATAACAGTTTGCAATCTCTTTGCACACAGTTTTAAAGACCTTTAATTGGGTTTATTTCCATTTGCGCTCTAGTTTACGTGTTTCTCTTTTAAGGGCGAGAGTGGTGCTATTGTACCATGGTGCTATATTTTTCTCATTAATCTTTTTTTTAATTCATAGGTGCCACAGCTTCTAATGTATTAGAGAAAATAGTGCCCAGGTTGCTGGTCATGTCATCGAGCGATTCTGTATTTATTGCTATGGTTATTAAAGGAGTCAGATCTGGCAAGCTCTTTGTGAAACTATCTTTAGTAGACGAGGTTATTTTTTTACCCTGTCGATAACGAGTTAAACGATTCTTGCAGTGCGCAGTGAACATAAGATAGTTATAAGATCGTGATCGCTGACATCGTCGCTTAACAGCTCCAATGGTGAATCAGTGAATCTTTGACTCAATGGTGAATCAGTGAATCTTTGACTCAATGGTGAATCAGTGAATCTTTGACTCAATGGTGAATCAGTGAATCTTTGACTCAATGGTGAATCAGTGAATCTTTGACTCAATGGTGAATCAGTGAATCTTTGACTCAATGGTGAATCAGTGAATCTTTGACTCAATGGTGAATCAGTGAATCTTTGACTCAACGGTGAATCAGTGAATCTTTGACTCACTGGTGAATCAGTGAATCTTTGACTCAATGGTGAATCAGTGAATCTTTGACTCAATGGTGAATCAGTGAATCTTTGACTCAATGGTGAATCAGTGAATCTTTGACTCAATGGTGAATCAGTGAATCTTTGACTCAATGGTGAATCAGTGAATCTTTGACTCAATGGTGAATCAGTGAATCTTTGACTCAATGGTGAATCAGTGAATCTTTGACTCAATGGTGAATCAGTGAATCTTTGACTCAATTGTGAATCAGTGAATCTTTGACTCAATGGTGAATCAGTGAATCTTTGACTCAATGGTGAATCAGTGAATCTTTGACTCAATGGTGAATCAGTGAATCTTTGACTCAATGGTGAATCAGTGAATCTTTGACTCAATGGTGAATCAGTGAATCTTTGACTCAATGGTGAATCAGTGAATCTTTGACTCAATGGTGAATCAGTGAATCTTTGACTCAATGGTGAATCAGTGAATCTTTGACTCAATTGTGAATCAGTGAATCTTTGACTCAATGGTGAATCAGTGAATCTTTGACTCAATGGTGAATCAGTGAATCTTTGACTCAATGGTGAATCAGTGAATCTTTGACTCAATGGTGAATCAGTGAATCTTTGACTCAACGGTGAATCAGTGAATCTTTGACTCACTGGTGAATCAGTGAATCTTTGACTCAATGGTGAATCAGTGAATCTTTGACTCAATGGTGAATCAGTGAATCTTTGACTCAACGGTGAATCAGTGAATCTTTGACTCAATGGTGAATCAGTTCCAGGGAGTGTTATCCTCAACTGATTTGTTCAAACAGCAGGCACGAATAATGTGTTTTTGAAGTAGATTTTGGTTGAGTCAACAGTGAAATAGCAGTACGTTGCTTTCTGTGTGTATTTATGTTCTAAAGGGGTTGAAATAGAACAAGAAACACAAAGTATGAGAAAAAGACATACAGAAAAGATTTAGTCACATGATGAAACCAAACATCTGTTGAACACGACAATAAAACAAGAAAATATGAAGAAAACACCTGGTGACTGAACAATCTGTCACTGTCCGTCCTTCTCTACACATATTTGTGTCAACACAGCTGTCAACTAACACACACACACACATGCACACACCCCCACACGCACACACAGTAAAGCGCCCACTCAGTAGATCTCATGACAGCCGGTTTGAGACATGACAGAAGTGAGCGAGAGTCGAGACAAACACAGATGTTGAGAGACTCTGAAGGTCAAGTTCAGCTCACTGCAGTCTTAATAACTGATTCCTCAAACTCAATCCATTAAACATCATCAAACAGACGCTTTCTTGATATAGTCTCAAAGTGGTCAGAACCTCAGAATCCTCTGGTTAACCACATAGAAACCCACATTACAACCAAACCAAAAGCTGCTACTAAAGCGACCGCCACGTTATGACCGCCATCAAGATGTCTAATTTAAAAACCACTGCTTTCGCATTGCTCTAGATTTCACGTCAAAGACTGAAAGGTTAATGGCTGAATTGGTCGTACAATAAAACTTTCCAGGAAGGAATCACTCCGGGGTGCAAATGAACATGACGAAAAATGGTTAATGAAAAACAAATGCTCACGGAAAGTGTTTTATGAATTCTTTCTGTTTGAGAAATAACAAGACATCAGCAATCATCTCTATATGACATCAAAACCCCAAGAGAGAAAATCTGATGAGGGATGATGGTGAAGGTGATGATTTTCTGCCTCGTGTCTTTAAGGAGGACCCACAAAACACTTGTAACATTCCACCGGCGTTCAGCATCATATTGCATCGTCATGGTAACAGAATCTTTCCATGGCTCCTGCGGGTTAAATGGAGCTGACCTCAGCAATAGCAGCGCTCATTAGGGTGCATGCCGCAGAAGATCACAGGCCACATGTGGACATGCAGAGACGCGTCTCACCTCATAAATTCAACAGAACGTCCACTCAGAAATAAACTCCACAGAGTTTGAGGAAACAACATGCCGTTACTGACCAACGGGGGGGGGGACAGACAGACGCATGTTTGATGTCCATGTACTATAGTTTACACCAGGGTAATAATTCTTCAGAAGAGGAAGCGTGCATACTTCTTTCATACTGTCTGCAGTATGTAGTTCTACTGTAGTGTGCATGGGCTGTACATGATTTGTAGGTTAATTTGTACAGAATATCTGCATGACCTACAGTAGCACACAACTAACATTCACTGAACTGTACAACAGAGCATGACGCAACACTATAATGCATCCCAGAATACATTAGGGTTCAAATTCAGAGTGAAAGATGAGCAGAACTCATACAATTTCAACCTTTGTGTCAAATAGTTGATCAGACTGACAAAAGATTTTCATTTTTAGATTGAATTTAAATTGTATGATGGCGTTTTAAGTTCAGTTTATGCTCGTGCGTAGGTCCTACGCCGTAGCTTACGCAGAGCCATGTACCCTACACCATAGCCTTACGTGCACCTCTCTAAAAACTTAACAATGTGTCAACTCAACGCGGACCGCATGTGCTGTGATTGGTCTGTTTGAATCCCTCCCTCGGGTCAAAAAACTCTGTGATAGCGTCATGTTTACTCAAACTCATTTCCCAAGTCACAAGATTCTGATTCCTGACGTCTGTCCTAAAGAAATATAAGAATGTCTCAGTTTCAGCTCATGTAGAATAGAATAAGAATAATTTTCGTCAGCCACATCATGTTACTTAACTATAGCTTAAATGTATTATCTGTCATCATCTGAGAATCAGATAACATTCTGTTTCATCACATCTGATATTAATCTGCTTTTTGACATCCAATTTAACACAGAAAATCAAAAACAACTGCATATTCTTTTCCTTTAATCTAAATAAATACCGTATGCTTGTGTGTGTGTGTCGTAAAGTGTAGGGTAGACACACAGAGCATGTGTCATGAGAAACGCCCGTAACACAACTCAAGCCATGTGTTTTCATGCTCTCGGTTTACATATCGTGTCACATCAAACGTGTTTTTTTTTCTCCAAAAAAGTGTACATTTAATATCACACTGATTTATGTAAACATCTAACCATCCATCATATCCATTGCTCACGACTAACAGGACAGAGAACCTGCAGACCTGAATCATCTGAATTAAAACAATATATTCAAGTAAACCTATAAGAACACAATCATATGATCATGAAATTGGGATTTATATTTGATTTCATAGACACATGTGATGGTGATCGGAGAATAGCAGGAAGATAAAAAGGCGTTTAAATGAGTTTAAAGATCTGAAGCAACTTTTCCTAGTCGTCATCCAGACAGCGTCTGAGCCAATGTGTGTCAAACACAACGTCAGTAAGACAGGGAAACGCTCGGCACAAATTACTTAAACTGGACATCAGCAGGGGTCAAAGGTCATCAAGCATGTGTCGCTCTCTCGCCACGGAAGAGCAGGAGAACATTTTCAAGATGAAAAGATCACAAATGGGAAACAAATTTTCATGTCAATTATCCTAACATCAAAACTCTTGAATAAAATGTGTATGCATTTTCAATAATAAAGATCTGGTGCCTCCAAACCTTTCACAGAAACCCAGCAGAATGTTTACAATGTCAATCATTTCTAATTAAACAAATAAAAGCCTTGCAAATGAAGTTATTACATTTCACAGTTTAAAGCTCATTTACACTAACATGAAGATCAGGAGAACATTTGTCTTCGACCTGTAAACTGATGAGAGATGACAGAGAGAACGTTGTCATGACTTTAAAGTTCATTGTGTGATTTACAGCAGCTTCTTAACCTCTAACGACACTTATCTGAGTGATCCTGACCTTTTCCAGAGTCAACGACAATAAAACACTCAAAGAGTCAACAGATGGGAATCAACCATCAGATACACAGACACTGGGAATAAAACCTCAAAACCTGCCGTTCCTGATAAATGCTCATGTCCGACCTTCACACCAACAATAGCTGTTGAGTAAACACAATGATTGACGCATAATAATAACAATTAAAACTGCAAGCAGCATTTAGCGGGTTCGAGCAGTTTAAGAACACTTAGGCACCATTGTCGTCGTCGACTAGGCTCAGGAATCACACCCACGATGAATGATACTCACCCACACCCAGAAAAATGACAGAGATGGTCAGTATTGCTTCAAACAGACTGAACATTCTTACACACATATGAGGAGAATCAACTTTTCAGGTTCATTCGGTCACACAATGGTTTAGGCAACCAAAAGACGAGCAAATTTAGCCAGTTTTACTGTTATAGCGCCACTAGTGTCCGCGGCCTTTTGTAGGTGACATCGGGTTGATGGTCTACACATATGTTCTAAAGCCCATGATGATATCTCTAATAAGTGCTCCAGTTATGGCCATTTTGATGTAATAGGCTCCGCCAATTAAGAACTTTTGGCACACCTTAGCGACCTTGAAAGGAAATTTCAATTTTTTTGAGACAGCAAATCTACTGTGACAACATGCCCCACTATTGCGTCACTGTAAGACAGTTTGTGTGAAGTGACACTGAGAAATATTGACCGGTGTCCAGACACAGATGTGATGTTGAGTAGACATCTCACACGGATTCTGTCCTAAACCATCAGCTCACAGGAAAGAAGAAAACACGGAAAGACAAACTTACTCCATCAAACACTGCCAAGAATAACCGCGCGCACGCGCTGACGTTAGTTTAGAGTCACACTGCCATCTGCTGTCACGATGTGTAGAGCACACGAACTCAGAATGTTCTGTCAATATACAATTACTGTTTTAATGCATTTACTTGATCGTGAATTATACAAATAAAGACTTTATTGACTCACAGATTTCATCTGTGTCAGTACACCTGAACTTAAACTAGAAAATAAACCCGAATGACAGACATAAATCTGACGTCATGACCACAAGTTGCGACAAACTATTAAATCATTATCAGCTATAAGTCTTCTTTGTATATTTCAGACACTGCAGGTGCAATAAACATCAAATATAAAAATACAAATCGTATACAAAATATACACATGATACAATAATAATATACTTAGGCCTAATGCTTATACGGTGCCTTTAAAAGTGGCACATAATACACAATGTGCAGAATACAAAATAAACACAATACAGTTGATAAAGTGAAGTTTGCTTGTTTGTTTATTTATATAGCACAGTTTAATACAACACCAGGTTACCCAAAGTACTTCACAGCATCTCAATAAAATGTTTCACAAATAAACACCAACAAAACACATAACGGCACGGGCACAATCTAAATGAACTAAACCTGCATCACAACAAGTCCTCATTTGTTTTTAAAAGATGTGCTTTTAACATTAAAGAGTGTTCACTTTTCACCGGAGTGTTTGTGTGTAGTTTAGTGGTGATGTGGATGTACTGAGAGGTCATTGTCACGTGTTTAAAAGGCTAATGACCTGTAGGAAGAAACATGGGCTCTTGTTAGACTGCAGCGGGATAAACATATGAATGTATGTCCAATAATAGATTGGAGGTCAAATGGACATGTCAACACGATCAACACAATTAGTCTTCAATCGTTTCATTTCTGGATATTCACGCACAGACCTCCTCTTCTGTTCAGCCTCCTGTGGCTCCTCTTGTATGAAGAGTCTGCAGAGGGGTCATTAAAAGCAAGTGAATGGTGTGTAAAGTTGATATTGAGACCCCCTCCACATCTTCACATTAAGAGTCAGATGACGATCAGAGGTACAGCGGTGGCCCCATCAAATATATACAACTTTATATTGTGAGACCACTTTAAAAAACAGTCTTGAAAATAAAGTGAAACATGCAAATCTGACACAACAACAAGACTTATTAAAAATGATGTGTTTTGACATCATCATCACTTTATGGTACGTTTGGTACAGAAGGTCATATTTTCCAAGTACTGTTAAACACATTTAACAACATACTGGAAAAAATGAAAAATGAAGTTCTCAAAATGACAGACATGGTCAGTTTAACATACTTGGATTGTCATTCTGGTTAAAAAAACTAGTGAACATCTGTATTAAATGACACAAACATACAAAATAAATGACACAAAGGTTTGTCACTAGATGTGAGTCTTTTTTTAAATGTAGAATTTGTCTGTGATCAGTAATTGGGTTTTTGCAATGTCAACATCATGAATTTAAACAACTGAAATGAATATATCCTTAATTTTACTGTAGTTTCTGTTGGCTTTAATAAATCTGATGCGCATGATGGGATTGTTATAAAGTGTGACTCTACACTGATGTATGTTTGTGCCAAATAACAGATCTTAACACCCAAGAGAGATCTCTTGAACCTTTAGTTTGCACACACACATGTGATGATGATGATGATGATACATGAGAGGTCATCGGGTTTAGATGTTTGACCGCAGTAAGGTTTGTGTTCATAAGCAAATGCAAACTCATCAGATGATCAGCTGATTGATGGACAGATGGACTGACACAAACACACACACACAGAAAACTGCTCTGCTAGTAGATTCAGATGTGCTGTAGTATGTGGCTTTTATTATAGAGAACGCTGTAAACAACAAAAACAAACCGGATTGGACTCTAATGTGAAGAAAACAAGTTTATAATACACACAAATATTTAAAGATTGAAGCATTTATTTGGTGGTAGATTTATTCAAATCCATGTCACTCTGAATCTGGCAATTAAAGGATCAAGATGTTAAATGAATTTATATCGCGGACATAAAAATCATTCCTGAGGGATGTTCTCTAGTCCATGATTTATGAACATGTTTTATTAATCATAGAAAAGATTTGATTTATTCTCTTTAGTGTCCATGTAGGGTTTTTGGTTGTAAATGAATCAGGATATTTAACATTAATTGGGTGTTTCTGGGAATGTTAATACTCCATATTAAAGACGAAAGTGTAAAATGATTATAGAGCTCTGAGTCTTGCTTTTATCACACTGGAGATGTTTGATGTTTTTCCCACTACACTTGGCTGCCTGGTTCGAACCTAAAGTTCAGTCGGGATGGACTGCCTACATTTGTCCATCGAAAGACCCTTGATCTTGTTTCTTTGTTTCTGGTTAAGCAAATTTTTCACAAGACTATCAGTGTGAAGAAAACAGCTTTTTACTGGAATAAATCACAGGTTTGATTATTAACATTCTGAGTCTGTGTGTGTGACCCCTGAAGAGATCTGCAGTTATTATCATTCAAACACCTGCCAGAGTCATTTAGTGTGAGAAATTACTCTTTAGTCTTTCCCAGAAATATCCTTGACATTTTCCCTAATGGATGAAGGTGATGTAATGCTTGTGAAAGTCTGAAACCCTCATGTTCTCCTTTAATGTGTATGTGTGTTTTAAAGATCTGCTCTGAATGCATATTAAACATTAGTTTCAGAAAGGTCAAGCATTGGGATTGTTGTAAGAGGTTCAGAGGTTGATTTTGTTTTACGTTTTCAGCACCAAAACTGAAGCAAAACCCAAAGAGAATCTGCACATTTTATTATATGGGTCAGCATGACAACAGATAACAGATACGATCAATAAATACGTACTGTATATTGATTATTACTCTTTGTTTATCATAATCCTTTATTAATGTATAATCCATAATGTTAGATGTTAAACTTCATCTAGAATGTATTTGTTTAAAGCAGCAAGTAAAGGCTCTATTTAAACATCAGCTGAAAGTTCATTCGCTCCGTCCAAGAGTGATGACAGAAGATGTGGAGGTACTGAAATGTGTCCTCGGATGTTTTCGTTTTCAGAAATCAAACTGTGTCTAATACACTGTTCTCTCAAGGTCCAAATGCTATTCACACCAGTCAGATGAAATTGATTTTGCCAGAGTTTGTTGAAAATGTTCATACATATTTCATCAGGGACACTCTGATCAGAACGAGAAAAACAAAAACAGCCACAACGCTATATTACAGCCTGAGAGAGAGAGAGAGATCAGCCAAACAATATGTGAAGAAACCATGCGCAGTCACAGATGTGATTATTCTTCTGATCAATCTTGTAATGAAGTGATCAATCACATCTTTCAATTGACAAATCTGATTCACTTCATGTGATGAACAGCAAACTGTTGTTCATATTCACATCAAAATCACTGAGAAAAATCAAAACCACTTCATTGTGTGAATGTAAAAATGATCAAATCAAATGTTTGGCGTCAATTTAACATTTCAGAAATGTATACACCGCTTTTGAAAATGTATAAACATTTCATAAAAAGGATTCCATGTCGAAACTCAGCAGCAAAGACTCAGAAAACTTCATTTTGAGAACATTTGAATCCAAACCCAGAGTCCATTAGAATTAGACTAATATGTTTCCATATGAAGTGAACACAGCTGAGAATCTGAAGGTCAAGAAAAGCATTTTCATATTCAATGTGTTATTCACAGAATTCTGTTCTGGACAACGATGATGACCTTCAGAATCACTGCAGTGTAAATGAGTGAACTAAAACACAAACATCAACTCACGGGGTAACACTTTATAATACTGTTTCATAGGCATTTATACACTCATCCAGAACAAATGGTTAGTGCTCCATTAACACTGTAGTCACTACTGATAACTAATGAGGAAGAAAGATGGACTAATAATAAGTATAACATGTTTAAAGTTACTAACAATTGTTTATTTATTTAATAGTCATTATAATAACAACTAAATGCTGTCAGTCTCCCGCAGAACTATAGAATAACTAAGATCTATTTAAAATAAGTATCCATTAACTTCTCCTTAACAGCTGCTAAACATAATAATGTCAACTACTAGTTATATATAATCTTGATTATTAAAAATACAATTTAAACCTGTTTTGTTAACTTTCAGTGTTCAATATTGTGCTCATCAAGATTATATTTATCATATCAATGAAATAAATCTAATGAATCTTTATCCTTATTTCTATTTTATTTTAAAGAAATACACATAATCAATTCATCAATAGCCAACTTACCTCACAAACATACAGTATCTGACATATCTCTCTATGAGTCTTGTGGACAATACCTGAAGAGTTGTGTTTTCATTAGTAACTATTAAGAAATACTTGTTAACTCGTTAGTAATTATAAAAACACAGTATTACTCTTTTCATATTACTGAATTATTCTGTGAAAATCATTGTAACCTTTTAAAAAAGACTCCGGTGTTAGCACAACAGTATTGAGAAAATGACTTGTGATCCTGCACCGCATTATAAAGTGAAAATCACGATCAGCAGTTAATAAACGAGTAATGCTGGTAAATATTCCAAATATTACCAATAAATAAAACAGTACTCTTAAAACAAAAGAGCGATAATCCACACACACATGAATAAAGCTGACATCATATACACACTTTGATGAATACTCACAAAAACTTTACAGTTACACAAGAGTCAATGCAATATATGAAACTGGATGTGGTTTTATCGCAGAAGTGTAAAAACAGGTTTCGGTTATTAGCGGTTGTTTCTGTGAATCACAGCGCATTGTCTGTAGCTTTCGTGTGTCTGTATATAGACAGTGGCGATTGCATGTTTAATATATCAATAAAGTCAACAGCACAGCTGCTCTTTTCATTTTAGTTAAGCACAAATCAATCTTAACACGCTGCTGCTTTGACTTCCGCATACGGTGACGTTTGCTCATGCCCCGCCCCTTAAAGTAACAGTGCCTTATTTGTGTTAAAACAGTGTAACGATTGACCTTCAGTTTCACCAACATTAGTGACAATACAGTGATGTTCTGTTTGAAAAGCACAATAGATTGATTTGTTTTGAATCAACTTAAATAAAAAAATATCACAGTATCGAGATTTCTACGAAGTTCCCAAAATAATTAGTTCAAATTAATTTCAACTATTCATAAAATTAATTCTAATGCCAAACATGTATGTTTAGCAGCTGTTAAGGAGAAGTTCATGGATAGTTATTTTAAATGGATCTTAGTTATTCTATAGTTCTGCAGGAGACTGACAGCATTTAGTTGTTATTAATGACTTTTAAATAAATAACCAATTGTTAGTTACTTTAAACATCGGTATCCTGTTATACTTATTAGTGAATCAGCATCAGTAGTGACTACAGTGGTAATGCAGATCTAACCATTTGTTCTGGATAATTTACTGTATAAATATTAAGTATGAAACGGTATTATAAAGTGTTACCACACACGGCACATGAGGAATGATTACTGAAGTGTGTTTCATGTGTTATGTGTTCACACAAACTGAGACTGACACATGGCCATTATCATCATCATCATCATCATCATCATCATCATCTGATTGGCATTATGTAAATGTGCACTCACCCTGTTCTTCCCACATGAGCTCTCTTCCAAACTGGACTCTTTCTCTCTTTTTGTCGTAATAATGTCTCAACACTACTGCACACAAGTGAGTAAAATCTAAGTTTATTTATTTTTAGAAAAAGCAGCAAAATGTCTCTTACATCCATCAGCGTCTCTCAATGAGGCAAAACAAACTCATTCCCACGAGCTGTGACATCACACACACCAAAGAATGACTTCGAGCGCGACTGAAACATTTACATTTCTATCATGACCCTGTCAGTCAGACAGCAGATCTTTACTGAGACGAAAAAGATGATGCATTCATTTGAAATGTTGTAATATACTTTATAAAATGATCTCAATGATCTATTATAACATGAGGGTGCAACAAATAAAATCGAACTCCCTTTGAAAAACCTTGAAAAATGCTTATCCTTAATAAACCTTTAGGCAAACACAACTGAGGTACAGTTTTAGAATCATTGTATTACATTATAAAGAGACAGGAAACAGTGTTCAGCTTTCATCTTTCTCTCCGGACACTGAAATGACAACAATCCAAAGCATTTGTAAAAAATATATTTTCTGTCCATCCCAGACGCGTCTCAGAATAAAAGTGAAGTGTGTCGCTATAAAAACGAATTATTCAATTCCTCAATGATTCAGATGCTTTCATTCATGTGATATATAAGAATGCGCGCTAGCTGGGAGTGAAACCCATGACCTGCGTGTTGCTCAATTGGTTTGTAATATCTTGCGACACACTTCACTTTAACAGCATCTAACGTTCACTGAAAGAAAACCTCTGAAATGTGTCTGGTGACGTCCTGATATCTGGATAGTTCTGATTCTCTGTGTGTTCACAGACTGAAGGGGAGATGTACATGTCTCCTCTACAGTAAACAGATGATTCTGAAGAGCAGGTGTACAGTCCAAAGTCAAAACTCCAGACGTAAAACAAGCAAGAGGTCACACAAACATCATTGTGTTGACTGACTACAGTTTCCATTCCAGCCCGAAGACAAAGCAAGATTAGAAAAAACGCATTTATTATCTATAATCATAAAGCTGTCCAAATGGAACCCAAAATATACGCTGGGTTCCCAAGAGATGACATAAGGACTAGAATGAGTGCGTCCTCACTGGGGGTGGGGCTTCGCTGAAACGACACACCTGTACACCTTTCCGGAGGAATAAAACAGCATATGGATCTACAGTATCTATTCCTAGAGCTTCTTCAGTCACATAAATAATGAAATGAGCAGAAACGGAGGACTAAACGTACATTCAGAACTGTAATCCTATTTAATTCAACGCAATACTATAAGCTTTAGTTGTTCTTTTTACATTTTATTCTATGCTATATACATTATGCACTAAAATAACACTGATCAGGTTTACAAACGTGAGTATCGGCATTCACCTCATTGACACGAGCTCACAGAGTCACGATTCTGTCATTGTTTCCTCGTGATACAGCACAACAACACAAGTCCTGTGCTGTCAGTGTAATGACACGTCAGATCATGATGAATGATGATGTCATGTGATCATGTTGACCGCCGTCACTGTGATCTTTAGGAGCTTAAGAAAACAGCTGCGTGAGGAATATTCTGACACGTTCCCTGTGTGTTTGACTAAAATAACACATCAGCGTACAGGTTTGGCACAATGTGAGGATGAGTAGATTATGACAAAATGAAATACGAGAGCGAATCAATTTAAACACGTGGCACAGAATCTTCATCGAGATCATCGCAACCTGATCTCTTCTTTAAAATATAAGACTTGATAGAAAACCACAACGTTTTCACTTGTTGAACGGCACAGGCTCCGACACTTTTTAACATTTATGAGCGTTTTTTACATAAACACCTCTGCACTGTAGGCACAAAATGCCACAGAAACCTTTGTGTTGCAATGCATTGTGGGATTTAATCTGATCATCAGAAAGTCCTGTAGCTCTGCTGGAGAGCATCACAACAACAAGACAAAGATCTTAAGAACAACACACTGCCCTGAAAAAAATGACTTTCGTACTTAGTATTTTTGCCTTGTTTTCCCGTACAAATGTCTAAAAGTTCTTGAGTCAAGATGCATTTTTGATGAGCAAAATGACCGGTCTTGATTTTGGACCAAAAATATGACATTTATGTGAATTTGTCCTTAAAACAAACAAATATTTCTACCAACGGGGTAAGAAAAATATTCTTGAACTCAGTGACTAAGAAAAAGGTAAACCTTAATTCAAGCTTGTTTTAGGCATTAATTCGCTGAAATTTCATATTTTTTTTCAAGACAAAAATACTAAGTAAGAAAGTAATTTTTTGCAGTGTGATAAAAATAGAGCTCATTTCATAAGTCACTTCAAATAAATGCATCCGCCATAAATCATAAATGCATTCATCTGAAAGCAAGTTTTTTCTTTTTCTTTGTTGCAAAACTAACCCACATTTTCAATCGGCAATGAGATAAAAACGCTGTCATTTTTTGATGACAGCTTTACTTTAAAACGTAACTATAGATCATAATAAACTGCTTGAATAGTTTTTTTAATAGGAGGACAAGCTCATATCAACGCTTCTGCTATTGCTGCTCATACACGTGTTAAACCTCTTCTTAATCTTCATCATTAAACACACAATGTGACGGCGGGTTCAGACATCTCATCTCATCACACAGCGGCCGCTCATAACACTCTCATCACTGCATCATCTGATGATTACTGTAAGACGGACGGTTTCTGTGATAATATACCCCCCCCCGCAGCCCCTTTAATGTTATTCAGGAAATCAGGTTGCGAATAATCCTCCATCATTTAGCGTGATCTCTTCTGTGCTTGATGAGCAGCGATTAATAAGACACAGGTTAATAAGAGTAACGGTATTGAATTGAGAAAAGAGTCAGATAGCAAAATAACACCCGCAGTATTTGTGTTCGAGCACCGGGTGCATGTTTTCATCTAAAGAGTGACTTGTTGTGAGTTATACTCTGGTGGTGGAGTGTCCGTGAGGGAGACCCGCACCGCTGCTCGGCGTGCTGTTGCCGAACGCATTGAAGGGGTTGTGATACGACGGCTGCATGCTGGCGTAAGAGCTGGGGATCATGGTGATGGTGTTGGGCGTCATGAGGGGGACGTCGTCGGGCGAGCGGCGGAGCGTCAGAGCGTAATCCGGAGGACAGGTGAGGCGGATCATGTCGTGGCCCTGCAGCGAATCGCAGTCGTGATCCAGCTGTTTCTGCAGTGACATCAGCTCTTCGCTGGGGACGCGGGGAATGTCGTTGGCCAGGTTTCTCGGAGGACTCAGTCGACGGCTGGACTCCAGACGGTGTTTGTCTTTCTTGTAGTAAAGCGCGGCGAATGCCAGGATGTTCAGGAAGAGCAAAGACGCCCCCACGGCGATCGTGACGCTCAGCTCGGTGGAATAATCTCTGGCCTCGATGGTGACCGTCCCGTCCTCGCGCTCAGATGTCTTCTGCTGGTCGGACATCTGTTTGGTGTTGGCTGGCGGGACGGGGGGATGACGGGTGGTGGAAGGCCAAAGTTTGTTGGACAAGCGTTTGGTGTAGGAGAAGGGCGTGGTGTCCTGTGGAGGGATTTTAGTGGTGGACGACACGTACTGGAAGAGTTCGTTGATGTTGTGTAGGTGCGGCACCAGCTCCAACCAGAAGGCGATCTTGGTGGCTCTGTAGTGGTCGCGGATGCGAGGCTTTAGGCCGATGTGCAGGTACAGCTGATCTTTAGGGCTGTACTTAGACCAGGCCACCTCCTCGAAACGATTGGGTTTGGTGTGGATGAATTTGGTGTCTTGAGGAACCGGTTGATTTGGGTCTCTAGAAAATAAGCCAAGAGATGAACCAAACAACTCGTGTACGCTTACATCAGCGTCAATGACAGCGATGTGTACACGTCATGCAAAAAAGGAAATACAGCTTCATCAGACTAATTTTCATTTAGATTCGACAGTTTTCGACATGTACCAATAAATCGTTTACTTACCCAGTTTTGGCAAAGTTGGTCCAGTATGTCATGACCACAGCGCTCAGCATCACATCATTCTTTGAAAAGTTACAGTTAAAGAGATCCGTGGGTCCGATCATCGGAATGCCGAACACATACGGAAGTTCATCTCCGTGTGCCGAGTCGGCCCACGCGGGCTTCATCTCGCTCTGACAGTGATGATAGAACGCATAGAAGTACGTCGGTGATCCATACTGAGCGTGCAGGTCTGCTGTAGCGACGGCCGGCGCCACCCACTGGTGATCGGTGAAAAGCGCGACCAGCGTTTTCCGTCTCATCTCAGGATTTTCTCGGTCCGCCCAGTCTGTGTACATGAACTTGATGGTTTCCCTCAGGGTGTCCTTCCCTTCTGGGTAACCGTACAGATGATCCACAAATTCTGAGACGGCAAACTCAAAGTCGCTGGCAGAAACTCTGTCCTCGCTGTCTAAGATCCCTTCTACGAACTTGTAGCCTTCGCCCTGATTCACCCCCAGCATGATGTCGTAGTTGAGGAATTCTCCCTGTTCCATGAGGATTTGTGGGTCGTCTGGAATGACGTCTCCATCGATCACGGGTCCGAAGGCGATGTGATATTTGGCGGGGGTGATGTTCTGCTCAATGAGCTCTTTGTAGTTTTTGTTTTGGAGGCACTCGACCAGCTCAACCGTGTCGTCTTCATTGCAGCCAACCTTCTCGGCCAACATGCGGGTGTATTTGGCCGGCTGGTAATTGACGGCCCAGCTGGAGAGAGCCGTGCCGCTCTGAATGATGGCTTTCTGAAACAGATCTGAGACACAAATATAGATGATGTAAGACAGCAAAACATATCTAAACATTCAGATCAATGATTTACAATAAGAGAAAAATACATTTACATTAACATTTCAGTCATTTCTCCGTGAAATGAGATTAAATGAAGAGCAAATGGAAACTTTATCTTAATGAATAAAAAAAAGAAATCTCACAAATGTGTCTGTCGTTAGAGCTCAGATTCGTCTCGTCTTCGATCAAAAGTCAATATTATTGACGATCTCAATATGAACTCAAACATTTCTCATCACATCCAGATAATTTTACTTCTTCAATCTACATTCATTTAAGCCTCCATACGCTTCATGTGTTCACTCTATCACACTCTCAGTTGATCGTCTTTTTATTCCTTCTGAGCAATTTTAGAAAAAAACACCTGAGACTACAACTGAGAACATCAAATCTTCAAAAGCAAATCACTAGCAGTCTACTGAGTGTTGACTGCGCGCACCTGTCCTCACATGCAGCGCGACGTATGTCCCCGCATATCTCTTATACAGTCATTGGCATTGTTTGTCATCACGAAATAACTTTCTATCGATTTCTCTCTTGAAGTGCCAGAGTCAGTTCTCATACAGCGCAAGGCTACAAGCAAATTCTCCATCATGTCTATTATGTGCATCTTATATACTGTGAAGTCCAAAACACATGAAAACAGTCCGTTGTGTCTTAAGTGAAAGTAAACAGTCGGATATGAATTAAAGTGACAGTTGTTATTGTAGAATGATAAATCCCTTCAGTGTGATACAAAGAGACCCTCAGCTTCACGTCGTGTCCTCATCACACTGTCAGGGTTTATCCTCCAGCTGCATTACATTATTCCTTTACGTATAGACTAAAGACCTGCTGCTGTTTTTGTCGTCAATGTTAATGAAACAACAAAATACAAAATCATGACTTGCTCTCGACTAAAGAAGTTTTGTTTCTTTATTTTAAATCAGTGTGTTTATTTCATTGCAACAGTGGAAGCAGTGTTTCGTTTGTACACTATTCCGTTTCTTTGTTGAAATGCTACTGGACTGTTAAATAACCCACAGTACCTGATAATACGATTGTGTCAATACTTTGGCCTTAATAGTCTTCATTCTTTCTTTCTTTTAAAGTGGAACACACCGTCCTACAGTATCCCTATACACGTGTCCACCGGCCAAAACTAATGAGAATATATAGTCAGAAACAAATACTGCATATAATACATCTGCCAAAGGAATAAATGTAAATGTCTGTGTTACTGTCAAAGTGTTGCAAAAATAACAAAACAAAAAAATCCTGGCTGCCCTAAAATGAGTAATATTTAAAATAATAACATTAACTTGTTCAAAATTGTTACATTTTTACAGTGTAAACAATACTTAATTTATTCTAAAAGCTGCTGTGAGGGGCCTCCAAATGTTTAGAACAGGCCCTGGTCAAAGTTCTGGACGAATAAACACTCAATTCTCATACATGAATGCTGAATCTCACATGCTAACAGGCTCTCTGGTGTACATGATCAAAAACACATCAAACTATGAATGAATTGTGCATGTAAAGAAAGAAAGAAGAGTGTGGAGCACCTTCAGAATAATGTGAGAGGGTCAGTAAACTGACACATGAAGCTCCTGCTCCTGAACCGAATATCGTCACTCTCTGTGGATCTCCATTAAAAGACTGAATGTTCTCCTTCACCCATCGCAGAGCCTGGATCTGATCCAACAGACCATAATTCCCTTTAGCAGCTTGATCACCGGTGCTAAGAAACCCTGAAACACAGTGTCAAAACATTCAACCATCTAACAATAAAACAAACGCAAACAAATCTAACACATGTTTTACTGTCCTGCAGGTTGTCTTTCTTTTGAGGAGCATTGTGCCCACAGCAGTACATATGACCATAAAGAGCTTGAATGTGGCAAGAAGGTGCGTGTTAAGCATTTTGGGGGCCCTAAGCAAAGTCAAGACCGGGGACCCCCACAACAGTAATATCGAGTATATGTAATAAGTGAGACATATATAACCTGGATTTATTTTAATTTGAACCGCACACACAATTGTTTACAGTTTAGTATAAGAATAAACATTCTTTGATTTGGAATCAAATATTTGATGACTGTGTATCTGTGCCAGGGGTCGCACCACTACTCGAAAAAATGTGGGGCACATTTTGATCATTTAAAATGAAATATGATTTAATAATTTCCACTAAATAGCATGAACACAAATCAAGTTAATGTTATAGCAATTAATTTGATTAAAGAAGCTTCAAGATTCTAGTGCTTGCTTTCTAGACTTATAAAAAGGCGTCAAAAGCGATCATCAAAGGACTTAACTGCTTGTGGCCACTAGGGGTCTCGCGGGGCCCTATGCAATTGCGTGGTTTGCGTATAGTGGTTAACACCGCTACTGGTTGCAGGCAGCTTTACAGTAAAATATTATTGGTATTATTGTCATTTGTTTCATTTTTCATGACGAGAAAATGAATAGATTCTAAATGTAAGACAATAATTGTCTGTAAGATTATAATGGGTTTCATAATAAAAAGATATTGATGCACATTAGAAATAAAACACAATGCATTATCTAGAGAGAATGCCATGCATCATAATAAGCATATCATTCATAGAGATGAATTAAGACTTAAAAACCATTGAACTCCAGTTAAACTTACACATTAACCTCATTGAGAGAGAACATCACACTCTGGTCCTTTTGTTTCTTCATGACAAACATCAGTTAACAAAATTGAAACGGCTTTCATCCATCACATGTGTTTAAATGTGCTTTTCATCATCATTTACACTCCTTAAACTCAGAATGAATGCACGAGAGGTTGTGATGTGTTTGTTTCATTTACAGATGAGCTTCATCCATCATGTTTCTGTATCAAACACGAGCGGTCCTGATAGCCAGCGCATAATTCATTCCAGGGAAAATAACGAGATTCGCTTGACCTTCACCCGTGATCCATCCATCGTCTGACTCCAGACCAGTGTTTAATAAAGGTTAATTGAAGTGTGATGTAATAAACACACAGTGTTCTCTCTGTCCTTCAGTAAAACACAGCTGCTGGTGTTACACATCTATGAAAGTCAAGCACTTAGAGGAGCTCTTTAACATCTCATGAAATGAATTCTCATGTCATCTGTTTATTTTTGGGAAGAAGCCATTAGAGAAACAGCATTCATCACAGATTAAATGTGCTGCCATGTGTTGTGGATTTCTCACTGTAGTCTATCTCCATCACTGGCGTTTTATCTGAAGTGCCAATAGAGACAGTGAACATGAAAATATGAGATCAATTAATGAATAAATCAATGAAGTAAGACTAACCAACAGCAACACGGCTGGACAAACTTACAGAGAGAGAGAGAGAGAGAGAGAGACGGAGTCCCCATTCTCACTGCGTTAAAGAGACATTTCACATAAAAATCACAATTTATTCTCTCTCATGTGTTTGTGAGTGAAACACAACAGAAGATATTTTGTGTGGCAAAAAGTGCTTAATGTTGTTTGGATATTAACATTCTTTAGTAAGTGTCTCCTCTTAAGAAGAAAAACGCTCGTACAGGTTTGACATGACATCAAGGATGAATGAGTGATCGCAGGATTCTCACTTTAATGTGAAATATCACGGAACATAACAAAACGTCTGTTTACATAAACATACACAACGGAAACAAAGTTTAACTCAGAAACAGTGTCAACATATCACTTAAATAAATGAACATTACAGTAAAGATGCTCGAATGCCTCAGAGAAAACACCGACCAGCGTTTCTACACACCTCATCACACATACCTCATGATAACACTTGAAAAACTGTGTTTTAAACAAACAAAATAATCATGTTATAAAGTTTTAGCGGTATTTATTTTGTTATCATGGCTTAAATCAAAACAAAACAACCGTAGTTTGATTGATAATTAATTGTAATGCACAATAAAACAATATGATTTTTTTTAAATGTAAAAAACAAAGTCATCTCATTTAGGAAATAAACTCTTCACTTGTAAGTGCTGCTTAGTCATTCAAATCATTTTCGTTTATTATTATAATTACTGTCAGTCAGTATCTGTGGTCACTGCACATTTAAATACTCTATAGACTTCATATTCAAGAAAAATAATTCAATATAATTCATGTGTGAAGTCAAGATGATGAGCTCTCTAGTGATTATTGCATTTATTTCAGTGTTTTTTTATACGGGTAACAATGAGCCGCTAATGAGGCAACCAATCAGAAGTGTCAGTATTTGCATATCCTCACGTCTCATGATTTAAAGGAACGGAGCAAACTTTAATAAATGTACCTGATTAATCCGTGACCAAAAGAGTCCAATTCTGCTCAACGGCGGCATTCATTACAACACAAGTAATGTGATTTAATGTGCAGATATAGAAAAATATTCAAAAAACTCTCAAAACTCTCCTCATCCACAACATCTCTGTGATCTGTGCACTGTTGAAGTATTATAAACAATCATTTCTAACATTATTCCTCAGTGACACCATCTCAAAACTACTTCCTTTCAGTTTTCATGCTCAGTTCAGGTTTATTTGAGATGTTGACTCTGTTCAGACACGCAGCATAAATCTATTTTTTGTGTATCCATTAAAAGCACGAGAGATGGGATTTTTACAACGCTACCTCTGACACGCCTCGTGAGTTCTGCCCCGAACTAACACTTCATGAAGGACATGATGCAGAGAGAAACTCTCTCGTGTCCCTGGATGCTGAGCTGACACTTAAGTTAAGTGTTACCATGGAAACAGACGTGGATACACATGACATTAACTGTACTGTCTGAACAAACACATATAAAAATACTGTGGTGTACTGCAGTGTGTACTAGAGTAAACTATAGTGAGATTCATAGATACTACAGTGTTTTTCAAGCTTACTATAGTAAATATAGATTTGTACTACGGTATTTACTACAGTTAATACTACAGAACACTATAGCATGGTCTATTTACCAAATATACTTTAATCCACTATAAATGCTATAGTTTACTAGAGGTTTTCCATGTGGATCAGATCATGTGCAGTGTGAACAAAGTCTTTGTTAAGGGAGACTGAAGCTTTATGTAATGGATTTGCTTTTGGCAGAACTGACAGAACAGTCAGCAGCGTTCACTTAAAACTAAAATAAATTCAAGATCCTTTAACCAACTAATAAATGTCTTTCTTGGTATCTATAATTGAAATAGGTTTGCAGATGTGATCTCTTACACACAGTTCTCTGAGTAGCTCATTTAAATAAAACGTCATGTTAATTGACAAATCTAAGATTTATTTGTATTTAGAAGACTTACCTAAAACTCCTAACCTGTAGTTGACCGTCACAACAATAACATTGCCATAGCTGGCCAGAATACTGCCGTCAATCATGTTGCCCGTTCCCTCGATGTACGAGCCCCCGTGGATGTAGACCATGACCGGCTTCAAACCCGTATCATCATGTGCATCTAACAGAACAACCACAACAAACAACACATCAAACTTTGTCATACTTCACATACAGATTCACAAATGTGTCCATGTACATTAGCGTTCAGGAGTTTAGGCAGTGGCGCAAAAAGTGGGTATGCGCTATATGCGGCGCATAGGGGCGCCGCACCACGGGGGGCGCCAACGCGATGGTTTAATAAATGTGAAATAATAAAAGTTATATACATTTTTCTAAAATTTATTTAAGTTATTGTATGTATAAAAAGTTATATACATTTAAGAGGACTAACAGGCTAGGCGGCACCGGTGCCCTCATAAGATTCCATCATATAATTTATTTAGACATAGAAGGGTAATATCGCGAGTGGGCGGGGCGCCGTGAGTTACGTTAAGTACGCAGTAACGTTGGTGAGTTGTCGTTGAAATTTGAATTTGAAAAAGATGGATAAACCAAAAAAGCTGTCGGGGGCTAAAAATAGAAAAAGAAAGATGGAAAAAGGAGACGGCCTGTCAAGGGATGCGACAGCAGCTAACTACGTGGATGGTGAAAGGCAACAGGTAGGATTCAAAATGTGACGTCTATTCTTGCAAATACAAAATTCATGTTAACAGACTAACGTTAGCTAGCGAGCTTGCTGAGCAACCGACCGTCGGAATCACGAATAGATTTGCTACCAAACTTGGAGGCTTGAACATATAAATATTGACTGGCAAGTGTTTGCTAACTTTTTTTTATTAAAGTAAAATAAGAACTGGTAAATATAAGGTAGCATGCACAATAAATGACTAGAAGCTGGAAAACATTCCTTATGCAATTAGCCTGGTTTATCATGGATTTTATTTTACCACTAGCTTCATGTTAGCTCAGCTGTGCTGTCAGACATACAGGCTACTTTACATCTGCTGGGTGACATGGAAGCTGCAAGGGCCACATCTCTCCTTCTTTAAAGATCTGTGCTATATGTGTATGTATGTATGTATATATATCAGCACAGATCTTTAAACAGAGAGAGATGTGACCCTGTAATTACTTTTCTATATGTATGTGTGTGTGTCATATTTGTACTTTTTAAAATCCCAAATGTTCATGTAATTTCAACAGCAGCACAACCTTACTGCATAATAGTTGTCTTATCTGATGCCATCCCTAGGCTGATTGAAAAATCGAATTTAGGCTGCTATATTTAACAGCAAAGTTAGGTAGGTCTAACATTAGGTGGAAGTGTAGAGGGAGCTTGATACCAACTTCATACTTGATACCAACAGATTAATTTCTTAATATTATTAATATGGAAAAGGTAGGGGTGTAATGGTTCACAAAATTCAGGGTTCGGTTCGATACGTTACACTTGTGTCACGTTTCGGTACGAATCGGTACGTGTTAGATACGGCAAAAAGAAAGAAATGGCAGAGAAATTTCTATGAATACATTTTTATATATTTGTGTCCATATACCATATAATTATGGTGGGCTTACAGTAGCTGTCTGATATACTTTAAAAATAAACCTTTATTATTTCAAGCCCATACATGATGATGTCCGGCACAGTTTTTTATTTAGGGGGGGCGCAAAAACTGTTTCTGCATACCCCCCTAACACTGAGTAGTTGCGCCCCTGAGTTTAGGATCACTGAAATGTTCTGAATATTTGAAATGAATGTGGCAAAGAATGATCATAGATAATCTTCGATTCAAAAACTAATTTAAATCTTGAAATACTGAGAAGTGCTGCATACTCATTAGAAAAATCATTAAATATGTGCAATATATGTTAAGTCATTATTATTATGTTCTGTATGTGAAATAACAGAGATTACAAGGAGAAGGAAATCGGCTACGTGACAGCTTCATTTAGATCTTCAAATTAATGTAAGTTTTTCAGCTTTTTAATGAGAAATAGCTATATGAATATATATATATATATAGTGTATAAAGGTCTAATGTTGACTGTTTTCCAGTAGGCAAGTTTTCCAGCAGTATTGCTGAGCTGGTGCTTTTGTTAAAAAGTGCTTTTTTAGCAACTCGCCCGCCCGCATGTTATTTCAAATAAACATTTAACAAAGATTATAATCAGATGAATATAGAGTGAAAACATTTATACCCTCAGTGAACTCTATCGAGTTATCGACTTATATTCAATAAAACCTCTTGACATATTAAACACTTCATTTCCATGTTAAAAGATTTTCTCTTTCTAGGGCTGTGACGAATATTAAATCATTGTTTCATGGCGATTGTTCGACCTCTTTGAGATGGTTTCAGATCATCGCAATGATTGCACATCTCTATAGAATGCATATTGCATAATTTTGTGTATATACTGTAACTTATGCATGGTCATACTTGTAAAATGTACCACCACAACACAATCACTTAAAAAAAGCATATACCATAAAAATAACATGCAGTAGAATTGAATATTACTTAAGATAATCTCAGTGTGAAATCCAGTCTAGCAAGTAAAGTTTAGTTTCGTCTTGTAAGTGAGAAGAAAAAGACTAGAAGCATTTCTATGACTGATATTATTATAATGGGATTTTCAATTCACTCCTGATCAATCTACTTCATTTACAAGTATTTGGCTGTTGTATTATTGACGGGTAAAAGCCTAAAGCTTAAATATATGATGACCCATTTTTTCAGATGTATATCCAAGGAAAAAAAACATATTCTTATATTCTGTTTCACAGATGAATCAAAATATATGAGAATTAAATGTCAAAGCCTTAAAGCAGACAATCAATCGTCATCATCGTCGCAATTATTTATTAGACAATTAATCGTCAGCCAAATTTCATAATCGTGACAGCCCTTTATCTTACATCAGTTTAATGTGCAGAATCAACATTCAGCATCATGACCAATCCAAAACAACAACATCAACTCAACCAATGAGGTGTTGGAGGCGGGACTCACTCGTTGTCCATCAGATAGAAGATGAGGGAATTTTAGGCAAAGTCATTATAATCGTCATTCTATTTCTATTGAAACTAATGTTCTTTGTACAATAATTCACAAAACTAAATTGTATTCTTCTTTTGCTCCCTCAACAGAGTATACCAGATTTAAAATTCACAGCTAGTTTTATATTTATCTAAAAGCGCGTGTGGCAAATATAAATCATGAATCATCAGTAGGATAAAAATGGAACTAAATGTGCATGAATCACTTTTGATGTTCATGTCTGCTCTGAATGAAGTACATCATCATCATCATCGTCGTCATGTGACTCACCTTCCTCTGTGGGCACGTATATGTTGAGGTACAGACAGTCTTCACTCTGGTCATGTATGTAACTGGCGATCGTGTCCAGGTTGGCGGTAAACCAGATGGGCAGCATGTCGGTCAGCAGGAGTCTGTCCTCCAGGTACTGCGGGCACACCGGGGCGAACTGTGTGGCATTCCTGATGCCCGGCCAGGACGAGGGCGGCTCTGGGGCCTGAAACCTCCGTTCTCCAGTGGGGGGCGTAGCGTACGGAACGCCCAGATACTGCTCAACCGGGCCCAGGATCTCACTGGGCAATGCCGCTCTTAATCCACGGAGTTTGCCGTAGTTTGTAGTGACGGTGGTGTATTGTGCTTGTTGACAACCGACAAGTGTAACATCCAAAATCACGGCAAGAATCTGGAGGATCATTCTGAGACTAACGCTTATACCAAACATCATCGAACGCCTGCTTTAGACCTGATGTAATCCTCTCAACTGTGCCACTGCAAATCTGATCATCCAAAGAAAAAGCAAACTTCTCACAGAAACGGCTTCACGTGGGGCGCAGGACTCGGGCGAGATCTTGCCATCGCTCCTCATGTTGAGGTGTTATTTCTCATGTTGACAAATGATGATCAGTGTCCTCCTGCTTTCATTTCACTCGGATGTTTCATCTGAAAGAGAAAGAACAGATCTGAAATGAGGATTGGCATCTTAAACCCTTTCATAAACAGTATAAATGCTTTCACACACAAACAAACTCTCTTGACTGCACATACAGACAGTCTAATGATGAAATCTACAGAATGTTTTAAACGTGGGGACCCAGATCTGGTGGATATATTTTTATGTGTACTAAAGGAATGTTTGGGATTTGAAAACTTTGTAAAAATGCATGTGTTCTAATGGCTTCTTTTAGCTTTCATTAAACTCTATTTTCAGCGGCTCTGCTGGCGGCAGGGAAACTCTCTAATAAGACGAGTCGTATAAATCAGACGCGTTCATTCAGCAGTCATCGAAGAACGCTCAAAGCCATTAACAAAGCTGTCGGACACACATCTGCTGTTAGAAAGATCTCATCTCTACGCGTTGACCTGTACAATGTTGTTTTTCATCTCAACGGCACACTGAGGGGAATTAAAACAAGCCCTGACTCTTGTTCCATTGAATTTAAGATGGATTCTCACACCGTCTTTTCTTCCCGGGCTAGTTTTGTCTTGATTTAACGTTCTGTTTGCTTATTGTGATAAGTCTAATTTGACATAAATGTGTGTTTAGGAGAGCGAATATTCCATGAATCTATTTTGAGTTTTAATTGTTCAAATCAAAGGTCTGGTATCAGAACTGATCGAGATCATATTCAGGAATAAAAGCCTTTTCCCTTTCGCTGATTCATCAGATGGATTTCATGACCCCACATCGCCCCCCAAAACATCAAGAAAACTTCGAATTAGTTCTCACGCGAAACCTGAAGAATGGAAGCACACAAGCTCAGACGTGTCGTTGTGTTCAGAGAATCCTTCTCGTCCGGCGCTCTTCTCTTAATTCTCCTGAAAACTAACAATGACGCTCATTCACAGACTCAACATTTACTGAACGTCGCACTGGACACGCTCCCGTATCCTAACCAAAACACATCGGTAATCTTTGAAGGCTTAAAAGATCGGTTTAGTCAAGATTAATATTCTATTCTGACATTATTTAGGTGAGTTTAAGGATGTTAAGCTCCTCCACAGTTCACTAATCTAATGTTTAAAGATGACAGAAGGCAAACATGTGACATTAAACACTTTATAAAATAAAGATTCTTTAAAAGGTTCTTCACAGAAATGTCACAGAAGAACAACGTTTTAAATCGAAGGTTCTTAAAAGAATTTTTACAGTCTAAACTAAGAACATTTTTTCAACAGTTACAGTAAGATTCTGTTGATGTTGAATGTTCTTTACAGAGCCATACAGCTGGAGGAACCTGCCCTATATTCAC
>NC_136772.1:367571-392604 GCF_947034865.1 Barbatula barbatula
GATATTATTCTGTCATCATTTGTTTTTGATAGATTTTTATATTGAAAGGTGATATCTGGTACATTCGCCAGAAAAGAAAAGTATTGAGAAGCCAGATCAAACACACGCCCATGAATTGGATTCAGTAGACTAAGATTCAGTAGACTTGAACAAGTCATCTCATTGGTGTCTATGAGAAGCAACAGAGATCCTAAAGAAATGTCCTTTGAGATGAGACGGTGTCTAAGACTCTCTTTATTATAAAAGAAGATAAAAGGTGCATCTCAGTGGTTTCCCATTGAACAGAGACTCTTCCTGTGGAAGCCATGTTTGTCCACCTCTCTCTCTCTCTCTCTGATCTGTAGTCTGTACACACTGTGAGCTCAAGGTGCCTTTCCTCAACACGCCTCACAGAGATCTACAGTACATCACATACCGCTGCAGCAGGAGAACATGTGATCTTCTTACACATCTGACATCACAGCATTACATTACTGTCGGAGCAGTGTTAGTGTTTAATAGAATAAAGGATGATATTTCACAAACACTTCGTGTACACACAAACATATCGTACAGAATCTAAAGCCCAGAGCTCTTTAACGTCACCAACATGCAGGGTGAATATAAACATGGTTTAGTGCACATGGGTCAAGACAAAATATAGTTTTAAAATATACAAATAACATTGTATTTTACTTCACACAGTATAGAAGAATTCTGCTCCATGTCACCTTTACATCAAAGATCACCAGATTAACACAAAACTGATATTATTGTAACACAGCGACTGGCTGTTTATTTCATCTCATTCAGAGGATCAAAGATGAGGACAAATAAGAGCAGAAATGAACTCAATGATGTTCTCCGTGGTTTAAATTCAGCATGTGCTCAGGGTTTAGAGTCCGGTTCTCACGCAATAAATGTAAGAAGGTTACAGGACGGTATTTCATTCCATCTGATTTATCATTAAAACACGTAAACAGATCCCAGCCCTTCACGTCCAATATCTTTAATTATTTGATTTCAGTAGATAAAATATCCCTTAAAATGCGTAAAATTCTGACTACAACCATCTTCAAAATCACAACAATAAACACACACATCTCACAACAACACATGATACAGTATATGAATGGAGTTAAGTTTATTGTCTTAACATAAAGCGGTTGAGTAAATCAAAGATGTGGTTTAAGCTTTAACACATTACACTGATACTTATTTCATGTTTCCGCTACACAATATACATCATTCTGTTCATTGAGAAATTATTGGCCATATCGGTATCAACCGATTGTGAGTTTTAATGTTATCTGTATTAAATTATTGTCTTTCTGATCATTCACTTAATGATATTAGCAAAACATTGTTGATGTAGGTACAGTATGTATTTCTGAATGTGTGAATTACAGAACAGAAGCATATGGTTTGAATCAGACTGCTATCTGAATGCTTTCTGTCTTGAGATCTGTTAGACTCGTGGCTGTTAAGAACACTTCTCTGGGTTGCTCATGTTTGTTACAAATATTATACCAGAAAAGTTTAAAAGTTGTGGTGTAAAGTAGGCTTGGCAAATAATATTCAGGGGGAAAAGAGAACTAACGGTTTCCTTGTTTTCTACAGTAAATGTTTTGAAATAAAAGCAGTTGTCCACTCTTTACTTTTGTTTCAGTCTCAGAAAATATTCAGATGCTGTATATCATCCAATATATGGATTATGGTGTTAAATAATTACCGTATCGGCCAAAAATGTACATATCGGTGCATCCCTATAAATATTTCTTAATCTTTTGCTCTACATATAAAACAACTCATCGTGTGACATCATGAATCCCTCTCGTTTTCACCTCATCTCCTCCAACCACCTGTCATATAAATACCACATCCATACAGAGATCTCGTCAGGAAAAAAAGTCCTAAAGACATCATAAAGTCTTTCAAATCTTTAATCCTTTTCTAGGTTTAAAAGTGTAAGATTGTCAATGTGGTGTCAGATTTCTTCTGTACATTCTAAGCAGATATTTTTCCCTCCCTGAGGCATTGAGTGCACATCACGATTTGCATCACGCTTGCAGCATAACAAGAGGAGATGACAGAAAAGAGTTGGCATTGATGTATCACCATGATAAACGCGCTCAAGAGGATGAGTGACCTTTCCTTACTTTCAGATGAGGGCACGGCCGCCTGTTCTCAGACAGCAAAGATGGCGAACTGTCTCAAAATGGAGCACTTGAATGTGCCAGAAGCCGAATGACTAACATCATCACTGCAAAACACAGAAACACAAGCGGAATGAATCAGTTTTTGAATAACATCATCACCACAGAAAACACAGAAACAGAATCATCTTCTGGCTTTGTGTATCTTAGTCACTTGTAGACATGGGAGGGGTTACATAAGATTTTATTTGAATTATGTAAAAATTCACACATTTATTTACTCAAAATACAGTAAACAAGCTGTATTTCCAGATAAAAAAAATCTACAGTTACATTTATGCATTTGGCAGATGCTTTTATCCAAAGCAACTTATATTGCATTATCCTATACATTTATACACACCATCCCCTGGGATCCAACACACAACCTTGAGTTGATAACACAATGCTCTCAACACAATGCTCCTACTACTGAGGTCTATGTTAATTAATACAAGACTGACCTGTGTTAAATATGTTACAGAATCCGTGTCATTTAAATGTATAAATGAAAACAAGACACTTACAGGTACATAGCAGAATGGAGTCAAATGATCTGAGGGGAGGAATCATAGAGAGATTGATGACATCATCCAACTGCATTCTGGAAAACCAACTCAAATGAGAAATAATTTGAACCAAATGAACCCAATTAAAGGGCGTTTCTTGTTGCTTTGTACTCATTTGTGAATCATGTGACTTTGCTTTATGTTGGATCTGTCATTGCAATGGCACAAACATCATGTGAACTGTCTGAGATGGTGAGGTCATCATCACACGAGGTCAAAACTGAAAGTGTCATTTCACGTCACTCCACACAGCTCACAACATAAACACAAACATAACCTTCTTCTTCGGTGTCAGCGTTGTTTATGTGCGTTTATGCTCGGCTGAATCTGTAGGACACGGTCTTGTGTATCAATTAGGTGACAACGGTCTTGTAAAGCCTGAGGAGAAAGTGTTTGACATTCATAAAGCCTCTTCTGCCATATGAATCATTCATATTCCCCCAATGTCACCTCCATAACATCTTCCCAACAACACAACATGAAGACGACTAGACAAGAGATAACATTTTGTGTTTTGAAATCTGAGCTCAAAGACACTGTATGAAACACACATCACGTTGTTTATTCTGTTAATAAAGTCATGAGCTCTTGCATTAGAAAAATACAAACGTGAGGAGAGAGATTTAACAAAACTTTTTTACAAAAAACATCTACCATACGCAATACAACCCTTCATTACCACACGCAACATCTAAAATGGAGAGAAAATAAATACAATTATAATAATCATAAAATAGAACACAGAACCTCATGCAACACTAAATACATTCAAACGTAGTGACATCATTAACAGATTTATAATAATACAAATCGACCAAATCTCTTGATTTCACAAGATTACAAAACAAGACTATAAATTCTGACTTCCATTTTGTTCTACTTTCTTTTTCCTACTAACATAAATGGAAAACTTTGCTTGGCTCAACACAAAATTCTAAAGTTGACAAAGAAATCCTATTCCCTCACATATTTGAACCCCAAAATAAAGGTCTCTGAAGAGAACATTTCATTACAACTCCCCAAAAAAACAATCCTGAATAACAGTTCCAATCTACAAAAATTAATAAAAGCATGAAAAATGCTTTTATGAGAGAGAGAGAGAGAGAGAGAGCTCAGTGCTCATTCTGACGTACACGTGGTGAGACTACACAGCTCAGGCCTGTGACGGGATAAAATGTCAACCGTAACAGATTGTTCTATAGTGGGGTATGTAAATAAGAAGATGAAGCAAACACACAGCACCAACAAACCAGCCTGTGACGTCTGTGCCTGACCACTCTTTCACAGTCTAAAAGCTCTCGACCCGCTCGACACACAAACACATGTTCAGGTCCTGTTGTATTTATAGATCTACCTCTCACACCTCAGGTGTTAATGGACTGTTAACGTAACCTCTCAGGACTGCTCGATCCTGTTAACTCTAGTCACCAGAACGGATGTCAGTATGTTCTCATTTGCATGATTTGAATGAAACATCTTGGGCCGGATTCATGACGCGTTTCTTAAGATAGGAAGACTGTTCCTTCTGTAGACATTTCTTAAGAACATCTTCATTTTGTTTCATAGGAATAAATGACATATTCTTTGTAAATCAATCTTGAGAAAGAAAATTAAGAACTTCAATATTATGATATTAAGAGCTAATTTTTACATTTGAATTAAATCACAAATGCAACCAAAATACACATTATTTAATTCAGTTGTCTAAAAAGTTAACACCATATGTCTCCAACTGAGACATCTACACCAAAACACACAATTCATCCACAGTAAAACATGAGAAGAACATGAGAAGAACATGAGTAAAACATGAGAAGAACATGAGAAAAACATGATAAAAACATGAGTATGAGAAAAACATGAGAAGAACATGAGTAAAACATGAGAAGAACATGAGAAAAACATGAGTATGAGAAGAACATGAGAAGAACATGAGTAAAACATGAGAAGAACATGAGAAGAACATGTGTAAAACATGAGAAGAACATGAGTAAAACATGAGAAGAACATGAGAAGAACATGTGTAAAACATGAGTATGAGAAAAACATGAGAAGAACATGAGTAAAACATGAGAAGAACATGAGAAGAACATGTGTAAAACATGAGTATGAGAAAAACATGAGAAGAACATGAGTAAAACATGAGAAGAACATGAGAAAAACATGAGAAGAACATGAGTAAAACATGAGAAGAACATGAGTAAAACATGAGAAGAACATGAGTAAAACATGAGAAGAACATGAGAAGAACATGTGTAAAACATGAGTATGAGAAAAACATGAGAAGAACATGAGTAAAACATGAGAAGAACATGAGAAAAACATGAGAAGAACATGAGTAAAACATGAGAAGAACATGAGTAAAACATGAGAAGAACATGAGTAAAACATGAGAAGAACATGAGAAGAACATGTGTAAAACATGAGTATGAGAAAAACATGAGAAGAACATGAGTAAAACATGAGAAGAACATGAGAAAAACATGAGAAGAACATGAGTAAAACATGAGAAGAACATGAGTAAAACATGAGAAGAACATGAGTAAAACATGAGAAGAACATGAGAAGAACATGTGTAAAACATGAGTATGAGAAAAACATGAGAAGAACATGAGTAAAACATGAGAAGAACATGAGAAAAACATGAGAAGAACATGAGTAAAACATGAGAAGAACATGAGTAAAACATGAGAAGAACATGAGAAGAACATGAGTAAAACATGAGAAGAACATGAGAAGAACATGAGTAAAACATGAGAAGAACATGAGAAAAACATGAGAAGAACATGAGTAAAACATGAGAAGAACATGTGTAAAACATGAGTATGAGAAGAACATGAGAAGAACACGAGAAGAACATGAGAAGAACATGAGAAGAACATGAGAAGAACATGAGAAGAACATGTGTAAAACATGAGTATGAGAAAAACATGAGAAGAACATGAGTAAAACATGAGAAGAACATGAGAAAAACATGAGAAGAACATGAGTAAAACATGAGAAGAACATGAGTAAAACATGAGAAGAACATGAGTAAAACATGAGAAGAACATGAGTAAAACATGAGAAGAACATGAGAAAAACATGAGAAGAACATGAGTAAAACATGAGAAGAACATGAGTAAAACATGAGAAGAACATGAGTAAAACATGAGAAGAACATGAGTAAAACATGAGAAGAACATGAGAAAAACATGAGAAGAACATGAGTAAAACATGAGAAGAACATGAGTAAAACCTGAGAAGAACATGAGTAAAACATGAGAAGAACATGAGTAAAACATGAGAAGAACATGAGAAGAACATGAGTAAAACATGAGAAGAACATGAGTAAAACATGAGAAGAACATGAGTAAAACCTGAGAAGAACATGAGTAAAACATGAGAAGAACATGAGAAGAACATGAGAAGAACATGAGTAAAACATGAGAAGAACATGAGTAAAACATGAGAAGAACATGAGTAAAACATGAGAAGAACATGAGTAAAACATGAGAAGAACATGAGTAAAACATGAGAAGAACATGAGTAAAACATGAGAAGAACATGAGAAGAACATGAGAAGAACATGAGTAAAACATGAGAAGAACATGAGTAAAACATGAGAAGAACATGAGTAAAACATGAGAAGAACATGAGAAGAACATGAGTAAAACATGAGAAGAACATGAGTAAAACATGAGAAGAACATGAGTAAAACATGAGAAGAACATGAGTAAAACATGAGAAGAACATGAGAAAAACATGAGAAGAACATGAGTAAAACATGAGAAGAACATGAGTAAAACATGAGAAGAACATGAGTAAAACATGAGAAGAACATGAGAAGAACATGAGTAAAACATGAGAAGAACATGTGTAAAACATGAGTATGAGAAGAACATGAGAAGAACACGAGAAGAACATGACTAAAGCAGACTGTTTTCTTCACATGTCTGTCAACGATACAGTCTCACTCCGTCATCATCATCTGTCCATCTGAACACTGTACTGGACCTTCGTCAGTGTTGCTGATGTGACCCTGTGTCAGAGAGCCGACAGTCTGTGATTCATGACTGTTTCAACAGACAGTAAAACCAGAGGAGCATGACAGATCTCTTTCATTAAATGAGAAATGATTACAGCCCCATTTAAACACAAATAACATGGAAAGACTAGAGATACAGCAGTGGTGAAAAGTGATGTTCAGAGGGGATGTGTTTACTATATTAACTGTTAATGCACATTCAGATCAAATATGACACAAATAGATGAGTAGATGAAGAGCTACTAAACACAACACTTACTAAAGCCTATCAGTGTTCTCACATTTCCCTGAAGTCACTAACCCTGCTGCTCACAAACACACAAACTGATGGAGTTCAATCTGAGGGTCCTGATGCTGTGATACAACTACACACATCAATGATGACATGTGTAACTTATTTTGTACTGTTTGGGCTCACCAATTATTGTCCAGTGTGTCAGTCACGTGATCCTTGATTGACAGCTACCTTGAGCAGGATGAAAATCGACATGTTAAATGAGTCTCAGTACATATTCTGAACAGCAGGGGTCGCTAGATTTCCTGCAAAAAATTGTAAACGTGGATGTGCTGATATTGCTTTTAAAAAACGTTAAAAAAATAATCCAAGTTCCAACAGTAGTTTGTATTCTTTCTTTTATTCGATTTGGAATTTGTTTTCAAATTGATATTTCGTTTTATTTGACACACATGATATTTTCATTTGAAAAGAAATGTGCAGCATTTGAGAAATAATAAAAGGCCTTTTAAAATGTTAATTTATCGACTCGTTTGGGGATCAATCGTATCGCATGTAGAATGATTCTTCACGTCCCTACATGTCAGAAGAGCTGCAGCGCCCTCTGCTGGTCACATCACTTCATTGCTGAAAATAATGTCACAAGAAATGGAATATTTTCACAAGACAACAAAAAAGAAAGATTAAAGGATTATTTATATAAAGATGCACAAAATAGAAACACATCGGACTGCATAAACACTACAAGGAATTTGCTTCCACTTTCATGTATTCATATATGCTGCACTGGAAAACAGCAAATCATTGTTTCTGCCTAAAGTACAATTTCTTTACACCGTTCCTTATTTTTCAATCAATGCTTACATCATTCATTTATTATTTATTGATGATTTAATCATAATGGGCTCCTCATATAACCTTCAGCACAACTGCCACAGCACATCATGCTGGTTTGATGTTTAATGTGTGATCTGAACCTAAAAGAGCTTGTTGCAAGATTTGACTTACAAGTCCTCAATAAACACGATGTCAGAAGCACACAGATGAAAAGCTGTAAAATCATTACACATATTCAAACTGACAGATATTTCACACATGAGAAGTGTCTTGACATTCTGAATCTCAACACATAACTGAGATCTGTATCTTAAGGAAGAGCAGATGGAAGATCATCAATGAATAAAGACTTACAAGTCAATCTGTTAACACAGAGTAATCATATGATTGAATAAAACTCAAGTATTTCATCTCATTTTTGAAGCTCGGCAGTTGAAATCAACATCTCATTCATTGCGTGAAACAGCAACACAAGGTTGAGTAAATCAAATGTCTGTATAGATGATGCACATAACGCAGAACAGATGGCGGGAGACACAGCGAGGCTTTGGAGACCTTTGTGGGCACCACGGCAGGAGACAAACGATCTGCTCTCATCAATTCTTCACATCTGTGCCTGTTCTGCTTGTCTGTCAGAGAAAAAACTTAATGTCTTTGCCATGAAGTCTTCATATATAGGCCTATTACAAAACTCCTCCATGACTCCCAACATGCATTGCAGAATAAAGGAATAATCTTCCTGTCGATTTTGTTATGAACTTAATGCTCGTAAATGTTACAGGATGTTTTCTGATTGCAAATCTATTTTACAGTATAATCATCATTTAATATATTTAGTACATAGAAACAAAAAAGCATTTGACGTTGGTTGATCAGAGCTGCAGGTGCTGCTGCATTGTGCAAACTGTCCACCTGCCAAATTACAAAACAAATATGAAGACATGCGCACTATAAACACATCTTTAAATAGGACTATATATAAAATACTATCACTTACCTTCCACAGCGGTTTTCACAATGTCTTCTGATGGGAGCACAACACAGATTGTCAGAACACCGGCCTTGCCTGGACAGTGTGCTCAATCGCCGGCTTTCGTTCTGATTGACAACCAAAATGTCTAAATTTCAAGCTGCTCACACACCTCCTCAAGTTCAGTGCAATATGCAAACTGCAGTGTGGTTTTAAAGCCGATATCATCATTACAGTGCAGTTTAATATAGACAGTATGGAGGAGAAGGGTCTGGCGAAGACGCTATTGAGTGTATGTGACAGTATTAATAATATTCTCACAACATTGAAATAATTCAGAATGTTGCAGTTAAAATGATCTACTTCAGCAGCTCAAGAATGTTCTTTTAAAAACACTCGATCATCTCTGGCCTCAGTAATATTATCAGAACATTTTATGAATGTTGCATTATAATGTTCCTTCTTTATTAATATAGAACAGAGCAACAATGTTTTATCAAGGAACTTTCTGCCATCTGTTACCTCACCAACATTCCCAAAACATCCTGAATATGTTGCAGGCAAAAATGTTCTACGTTTGTTAAAATGTCACATTAAAGGAACATTTTATAAAAGATGTTATTATCTCAGAATTAGCAACATCCTCAAAACATTTTTGGAGTGTTGCAGAACATAATTTGTGGCCTAGAGAACATTCACAAAACATCATCTGAATATTGCAGTTAAAATGTTAGATTTTATTATATAAAATAAGAAACATCCGTACAACATTATTTAAACATAATACATTTCCTCTTGATCAATAGAGGTCAAACAAACAAGCTTCCTACTGTTTTATGGTACCAAATATAACACACACCGATTGTGAAATAAATAAAAAGTGTGTGCCAGTGGTTCATATAACTAACATCTTGAGGATTTTTACAGACCTGTCTTTAAAACGTGTGTTTCCATTGTGCTGTCTGTAGTCTGTTCATCTGTCTGTAGATTAGTCTTGCACTTTGAGTTTTTGCAAAGCCAGAACTTCCTCTGTTTCCTTTCTTGTGAGATCAGCATAAACCTCAACCACAGGTCTGCTCAGAGCATCTTAACAACCAATCATGATCATTTAGAATCATCACCATCATCTCATGGTTTGAACGGTAAGAACTGTTGACCGTTTGTTTTTGGGAAGAGAGACATGTAGATTATATGCCATTTAATTTAATGAAACATAAAGCGTAATCATATCTGTTACAATAACAAATCTGTTTATGAACACATTCACATGATTCACAATCACAGTTATGCATGTTTGCAAAATAGTCACAATCTTGAGTTTCCATCTTCAGCACGCCAAAGATGTCAACACTATAATAAATATAAAATCTAGGATAACGAAGATAAAATGTATATAAAGCAAACTATAAGAATATGGCTTGTGTAGGGAATTATTTATTAAATAAAGGTAATCTGTGTTTTATTCCACATTTATTCATTACTGTATCTTCATTTCAATTAGATAAGGCAGGCCAGCATTATCCCAAACAAATAAACCAATTTCTTGTGGGATTCCAATAAACCCCCCAAAAACAAAAATGTAATATTATTTTCCAGTTTTTATGTAATTGTCAGTTTTCTGAAGCATTTTGTTTCTTTGTTTTGTATTAATATGTATTCTGTAAGAAACCCTTTATATGTTGTGATGACGTTATGGTTGATCTCCTCCAGCGTCAGTCTTAACAGGGTTGAGCGGGTTGCTTTCAGCCCATAAGCACTCTTTCTTCTTCTTTAGATCACTATTTCTCTTGTGTTCTCTTATCAACAATACTACGATGATCAACACAAGAAAACAGATGAGAGGAATCAAAAATCCCAGTGATGTTCCCAAAGAGTCCATCTGTTTTTCTGTTTCACCTGAAACCAAAAATCTGATTAGAAGCAAACGTTTTTCAACGAATTGCGAGGTAGATGGAGACTACAGCACCTGACAGAAATCAGAATGTGAAAAACTTCTTTGAATGGTGATGTGTTGGAGAGAATGTGGCTGATGGAATCTAATCAACTGACTCTTACAGCATCTTTAAACAGCACAAGTTAAATGATGTTACCTTTGATGTGAATATGAACAGAGATCTCTCCAGATTGATCGGAAGCCACGTTCTTCCAGGTGGTCGCAGATGTTGGCAGCAACTCATCTACCTGACAGTAGTATTGGCCCATATCAGCAGGGTTGATGTTTTTCATGGTCAGTGTGTAGTATCTGACACGAGGCCGTCCGAACACCAGAATCTTTTCACTGAATGCACTGTCTAAGGTGCCGTCCCGCTTGGCAGTAAAGATCCTGATTGGCTTATCTTGCTTGTGACCTTTAAACCAGGTGACCTCAAAAGCAGTTTTATTGCTGGACCAAGATTTAATCTCACAGTTAATGGAAAATTCAGCCGGCAGCTTGGTAATGTTGAGCATTTGGTTTTGCTTCTGCACGTGCAGTTTACTCTCTGTTTAAGACACAACATCATACTGTTATCAAAAACATTTCATTTCACTTTTGTAGACTGTGAAAACATCTGCGCAGAAAATATCTACAGAGATTTGCTCTGTTATTAACTATGATGTTGTCGTACCTCATTTTGGCCAAATCACCTCATGTGTACTTATACAGAAAAGTTCTTAAGATAATATATTCATGAAAGAAAATAATAGAAATAATAATGTATTCATATTTATTTATGTACCTAATTCAAGTTTATTTTTCTTATCCCAGTGGCCGATGTTTTAAGAATTAAGTACATTTATGCCGGGGTCCTGACTTGAATCAGGTACAATTGGCTGTTTTAAACATAAATATTAATGAATCCAATATTTTCTTTGATAAATATATTTTCTTAGGTCACTTTTTTGTCAAGTAAATTTGTAGATAATTGTGCATCTGTTATGAGCTATTATTCACTGTCAGTTGAAAATCTTTATGCAGCTACTAAATAAAGATGAAGAGAAATGTATGTGACGTATAGATTAGAGTCTGTAAAGACTGTTTTTGTTTTTTTAAAGAACGTAGAAGACTTGAGATAAATCGGTGTTGTTCATTCACTCTCAATGAGATTTTACAACCAAAGAAACACATTTCTCGGTAACGTTTAAGATTACGGCCCGCAATGTACCGCATAATTAAACAGGATAGACAGCGTAATGTACCCCTACAGTACATATATGTAGAAAAAGGGGAACAATATGTAAAGTTTAGGCAATAAAGGGGTAAGAGTAAGGAAAATTGAACAATATTTAGGAGGAACTGCATATAAACATCCAAATCAAACTGCTCTTGAACTCTTGATGATATCGTCCCGAAAGATCAACATTGATTTTGCACATTTTACACATTAAAACTCATCAAAATAACTCATAGTGACCAACAATCCTAAAATCAACAAAAAACAAATGAATCCTAAAGTCAAACCTCTGGCAAATTTACAGTCGACAGACAGTCTGCGTGCTTCATTCGTGTGGTTTTGCTTGTGCAAAAACTGAACACATAATTTCCCCTTATTTCATGTTTGCTATGATAATAAAACAAGCACCACGTGCCTATTTAATATCCACAGCAGCTTATTTATGGTACATTGTGATTACAAAAATGTAGTTTATGTTCACGGTAAGATTGTTGTGTAGCATATGCAGGTCATGCATACCACGTTATATTCAAATACCGTTTACTTTTAGAATACTGATAGTAGAAATATATCTTTTGAGTTTCCTGATTTCTTTTTTCACCAAACTTTGCTTATGGTTCCCCTTTACATACAGATATGTACTGAAGATGTACATTATTGTAAGTAGTTACTCTGAAAATCCTGTTTAATCATGCGGTACATTACAGGCAGTAATCTCAAGCGTTACCCATCAGCTTTGCTTAAAAACAAACAACATGAAAAAACATTTGAGGGTTTCGCTGTTTGCAGAGTTTCTCTTATATGGCGATGACAAGAATAATCAGAGGTAATCAGATTCCCTCAAAACCAGATGGTTCTGCACAGCTGACCTAAATACATCTCTGAAATCAGACCGACCAGCGTTTAGCAGTGCAACTTTAAACATGCTCCAGATCCATGACAGCAAACAAGAGCAATGATTGACATCATGAGCGGATCATGTATCAGATTCTGTAAATAAAGCCGCTTACCTATATTTTGAACGTTGACAGTGGTTACGCCTGATTTGTCGGATGTCATTTGTTTCCACGTCCCATTACAGTTGAGCTGGTACTGGTCAATCATACAATGGTATTGTCCATCATCTTCTCTATCTGAGTTCAGTACAGCCAGACGAAACGCACCGAGAGACGGTCTGGAGAAGCGTAATCTGTCTTGACGATGCTTGTACTCTAGAAGCCCATCATTCAAGTATTCTAATAAAGAAATCCCAATGTTGGATTTCAGGCTAATAAAAACCCAGTGGAGTGTGTAGCGGAGGGTCGGGTCTTCTTTTATTACATTCAGAGAACACGCGAGTTCAAAAGAATCTCCTTCTGTAATGTCAAGATGCTTGTCAGTTTTGTTCATGGTAAAAGTGATTTCTTTTTGTTTATCCTCCCTTTCTACCAACACCGAAAGCTCTCCAGATGCGTCTTCACCTATTCTTCTCCAGTGGTTTGGTGCCGTCTGAATCCACTCGACGACGTGACAGCGGTACAGACCCACATCACCGGGGTGGATGTTTGGAACGGTCAGTTTAAAGTGAGTGGCACTTGGGTGTCCGAACAGCAGATCTTTGTCACTAGCGTAACTGTGTAAGGTTCCGTCGCGACTGGCGTTGAAGATGATAATGGCACGTTCATCTTTCAGGCCCCTTGACCAAGTCACCTCAAACACAGACACGTCACTGGATCGAGTGTCAATCAAACAGTCCACGGTGAAGCCAGCTTGTAAATTTTTCACGTTGAGGCTTCGGTTCTCCTTCTGCACGCGCAGTTTACTGTCTGTTTGTATAGAAAATAAGCAACATTAACAACACATTTTTCTTGATGTCTTTTCCCTTGCAGAACATAGGAGACTACTCACCTAAAGGATGAACACTAACAACAGTAGAACCTGACGTGTCGCTCGCTTTATGGGTCCATTGGCCTTTACAGTCGAGCTGGTACTGATGAGCTTGACAATAATAGCTTCCGCTGTCTTCCTGAATGGATCGAGGGATGATCAAGAGAAAAGAACCGACTTCTGAGCTGGAGAAGTGAAATCGTCCCTCATCGTTGTCGTTGTACTTTAATCGTCCGTCAAAACTGTACGTGAGCAGCGGCACGCTGGAGGACTGGTTTTGGTTGAAGAACCAGGAAAGAGAGACACGGAGTGTAGAATCACTTCCAACACCGTCAACCAAACACTTAAGCGTCAGCGGCACTCCTTCTTTAACCTTCAGCTCAGTGTTTGCTTTATTCATCCTAAAATCACTGCCTGCAACATACAGAACACCAAGTGATTGGGTATCAGAACACGTTTAGTCAATGATTTTAGCAATCTGTTCAATTGTATTTCTCACTGGAGTTTTTAACCTTTAGAAAACAAGATATTGACTTAAAACCGTTGATTTCTGTACCTTTGTCTTTGATGTGTAGCGTGGTTGAAACAGACTTTTTCTCTAGAGGATACCAGTCACCGAGAGGATCCTGAAGCCACTCTTCCACCTCACACCTGTACTCTCCACTGTCAGATGTGCGCACCTGATGGACGCTCAGCATGAAGGTCTGTTTCTCACTTTTTTCCATGCGAAATCTTTGCTCCATCTCCAGGCCAGCAGCAGGACCAAATCTGACAACAGCATCTGTGTCCATAGTCAAGAGCATCTGAGATCCAAACATCCAGGACAGTTTGAATCGAGAGGTGTTTGTGGTTGCCTTGGCGACTGAGCATTCCATCTTAACATCAGCGTTGATGGTGCTTTCCAAAGAAGACCTGGGTCTGGACAGGCTTAACTTGCTGACTGTTAACAGAGAAAACAGATTCAATGTGAGCTGTGTCGCTGTTTTGCACAGCAAGCATAAAACGGGAGCAGGAATGTCCGAAATGAAAATTCTGAAAGTATTTATCTACCCATGCTGTTACGATTTTTAAGGCGACACTTCAACCAAATATGAAAATGTTGTCATCATTTACTCACTTTCGAGTTGTTTCAAATCTATCAAGTATCCTGTAAATGTGTTTGTTCTGATGAACACAGAGAAAGATATTAGGAAGAATGATTATAACCAGACAGATCTTGACCCCCGTTGACTCCCATACTTGACTCAAAGGTGAGTAAATGTTTGGGTGACGTATCCCTTTAAATATTCTTTAAATCAACTGAGAGAAACGTTTGTGACGTGTGACAGAAAATGTACTAAGTGAGGTCTGTAAAGACGGTATTATTGTTCTTTTAAAGAATGATGCATAAAATGAGAAGCTCTTCCTTTGATTGATAATTACATGATACATACCAGGTTTCCCTACCGTCACAGCTAAAGGGTTTGAGTTCTTGCTGGTTTTCTGTGTGTTCTTCTGATATGTGTTCACCTGGCACATGTAGTTTCCCTGCTGTCGTCTGCTGGATCTCACAATCTTCAGAGCAAAGTTCACACCTGACGTCTCGATCTGAACGGACGGCTGATAGTTTCTCTGCTCTGATCCCCACGTGATTTCTCCCATGTGGTTTAATACCACAATTTTTCTCCAAGTGGATGAAAGTGAGGGAGTAAACATCCAGTTTACAGACAGAGGGGTTTTGGGTCCTTTGACAGCGCAGATGAGAACTACAAGTGAATCTTCAACCGCGTTTGCTCCACGACCTTTCAACGTCACCTGTAAGTCTGAAAATAAAACCATATTTAATGTAATTATCTATAGTCTTGTTTCAGTAATACACATATCAGTCCTGTATGTTCTGCTTGGGAGAAACTAAATGCTAGTTATGTATAACCGTCAACACCTGATCGATCAGTTCTGACTTCTATCTCTTTTTTAACTCTTCCACAAAAAACGCATTAATGCACGGCTAGCTGTGGATTATCCCGCATATTATATATACCATGGTCATTTGCCAAATGAAAGCTGTTATTGATAATTTTTGATCAAACAGATGAATTGACCGTTATTTTCATCAGTTCATTTCAAATGTGATCAAACTGACTGGAGCTACACGTGTGTTCAAGGGTTTTAATGCACACCTCCCAGCCAATCAGAATCCAGTATTCAAACAGACCATGGTATAAATGATTATATATGATATTATGTTATATAGTCATCCTACCAATCGCTTTAACAGAAATGTCTTTTTGAGATTGAGTGTCGGCTTTTTTCATCATGCCATTGTTTTGTAGGATCCATTCAGTCACGATGCACCTATATTGACCCGCGTCGGATGTCATAACGTCATTAATGTCCAGCGTGATGTTTCCATCTGAATAGCGAAACGTTTGAATATCTCTGCCCTGTGTCTCGTCCATCACTCCATCATGAGTCAGACCGATGATGTCACTGAAGGAATCTTCAGAGTCTGTCTTGTGTTGCCATGACACTGATAAAGGACCTGTGAATCCAGACACCGAGCAGAGGACTCGCAGACGTTCACCCTCGGTCACATGATCTTTCTCCATCAGCATGACGGCTGACAGCTTACTCTCTGAACACAGACACGAAGAAACAAAACACAGACACCACATTATATTTGTAAGCTACTGTTTCCTTGTGCTGTTTGCATAAGTATAACCACTAAAATACTTGTTTATAATGAGAGTTAGGGGTTTCCCAAACACACCAAAGCTGTCATCTGTAAGAACATGTACACAGTTTGACATCATTTGATTTCAATGTTATTTACGGTTTTATGTTTAAGACAGCGATGGTTGTAGAGGCGTTAGTAAGTTTGATCCCTTAAATACTGTAACTTTACATTACTCTTCTATTGAAATATTCTGACCTGCAGACAAAAATCACCTTATACCAACGTTGAGGGAAAGACCCGATCCTTATGAAAGTAAAGTATATTTGCCATTTAATATGTATTCAAGAAATAGTTTAGAGATATTTCGAAGAATGTGGGCAACTGAACAGTTTGGGACCATGTGTATCCTACTATGTTAGTCAATGGAAATCATATATAATCATATTGTAAAACTGAAATCTCACCATCTGCCGTGATGCTCACATTACACTGTGTGGTGGTTTTATGGGCAATCTGCGTCCAGAGATGATCAGGGTCTTGAATCCACTGAATGGCTCGACAGAAGATGTTTCCACTGTCTGACCGCCGGACCTCAAGCATCATCAGTCTGAATGTCGTGTCATCCACTTTATCCATCCTGATGAGTCCTGAACGATAGCGCTCCTCAAATCCAGCCCCTGGCCGTACGGTCAGATCTCTGTCCAGAGAAATGATGGGCCGAGGGTTGGTATCCTCTTTACCCTGAAGAAACCAGCTGACGGACACATGAGTGTGTTGAAGCGTCTGTGTGGAGACGTGACAGTGAAGCGGAAGAGAATCCCCCTCAGACGCGCTCACAGACGCAGAGCCCGAGTATGATGCGACCAGCGTGTCCTCGATCACTGAACATCATGAAAGACACCTGCATCAGTACAGACTTGAATCACCAATATTTCTGTAAGACAGATGAACTTCTTACCGTTAAGTGTCGTTTCTGCATCATAGGTTCCAAGAAATTCCCCATCAGTGTTTGGGGTGTGACAGTTGTAAACTCCAGCATCATTCATCTCCACAGAATTGATCTTGAGGAGAACTGAAGATCCCGTCACTCTCTCGATCGCGATCTCTTTATTCTGTACTCTACTCGAGAAGACCGCATAAGCAAAGTTTGAATCATCAGTACTGATCATTTTAACATCTCTTGCATCTTGCTTGACATGGAACTGGAATTCCTGCATTGATGAGCCTTTGAATCCGCTCACGCTACATGAGATGGACATGGGGAATCCCTTCACTCGATACAAAGGACCCTTCTGAATCTGGACCACACGCTGACTGGAACACACATCTGTGTGAAGAATACAGCGTCAGACGGACAGGACGATGATCCAAACAAAACAATCTTTGGACATCATTTACTCATTCTCATGTTTGTCCCAAACTCCTCTGAACATCAACTTTATTCCATGAACCGCATAAAAAGTCATTTCACAAAATACTGAAGCTCATTTTTAAGAGCAGGGCATATTAAACTCCAAACTGGACATGAATAAAAGCATATAAAAGTATTGTGTGACTGATGTCACATGACGTGATGTTTCTCCAAACATGTTCAACCACATTTAAGATGTTGTAAGGTTTGGCTTTAGAAGACTTGGCTCAAGTTGTATTATGGCATATTCACACCCTTTGTGTCCTGTTTTTAGTGAACTACAATGCACTGAATGCCATGATAATAAGACAGCAATTGAACACACAAACTGACATTATATGAATTGACCGCTTCTGTGCGTGATGTGATGAAGAGTGAGCGGAGGAGATCTTACCCCACTGCAGGAGACCCGTGAGACACAGAAACAGAAGCCAGACCTGAACGACTGACATTCTTCTTCTCCTCAATCCTTTCACTTTCTATCTCTATACAATTAATACAAGTTATTCAGGTTTCAAACCCTGAGATTCTTGGTGTTCTCTTGAGCAGACAAACGGCACACAGAGAGAGAGAGAGAACAGCACGCATGACATGTGGAAAGAGGAAATGGCATGTATGTGGTTTTCCTGTTGTCTCGCAGTGGTCTTTCACACACATGACTCTTCAACATCACCAACTGTGATATTATTCCATTATAATTTATTTCATAATGATTGTTAAATATGTTCTAGTGAACTGACCTCAGGTTATACTCACTCTTTCGTTTCTGCTGTTATATTGTACAATAACGTGTTGAAATTTTAAAATGTGTAGAGCGATCCGTTCGTGACCTTATTTAATTTGTGTTCATTTCTACAACAGAATCAAACAAGATTCTTATGCTCTTTCTTTACATTATAGAACACAAGTACTTCCAAAGAAATCATCAAATGCTTTGATATAGGCTGATATACAGTAGATGATCATTGGTTAAATGTTGAGAGGTATAATATATATAACGTGTCATCTTTAATTCCGTCTCAACATAGACTGACCGAAAGCGCCACCTGGTGGTGATATTTGGACTAATGTGGGATTTTATGTAAATACTTCATAAATAAATATTGTAGATCATCAGGGGTATTCAATTCAAGTTTCAAGAGGTCCGGTCTTGATATTTTCTTCCCAACGGAGGTCCGGACAATATAGTTTTTTTAATAAATCAATATTTAATAAATTTAGCTCAGTTGAATATACTGTATAAAAGAAATGATCTTTTATCAGGCCATTTATTTCATATTTCGATATCCACAGTAAGTAGCCTATATATATATGGGCTCTGTGGTTTTAAGGGAATGCCCTCTTTATAGAAGTCTGATCATTAATATTTTCAAATAGAAAATCTACTGACAACATGCAAACAGCAAAAGTCATGTAAAAAAGTAAATGCTCATCAAAAAACTCAAAACAAAGTTACTTACTAAATTAGCCTTTCCATGTCATACCAGAACTAAATCATTTCCCAATTAGAACGTTGTTCATTACAAAATATGACCCTGCTTGAGAAAACCCAGCAAAAGTCCTTCATAAAATCACCCTACAGAATATTCTGTCAACAACATCTTCAATATTGACTGAATAAAGCCAAACTCTTAGTGAAATGACTGCTTGAACTTAATCTTTGATGCTCAATGTCTAATCTTCAATTTAATCATGAGACTTCGTTCTGGGTTCTCAAAGGGTCACAAATGTTTACATGCTGATCAATAATGATACTGCTAAATGTGGAAAGAACGTTATGGTTAATAAAATATCATAAATCTGGTCGAAAGACTTCAAGGTCAATGGCCTTGAAGTGCAAAACAAAACAACAAATAGCAAAACTATAACAAATATAAAATATATAAAGGCATGCTAGTCGGATTGCTGAAGGTCCTTCCTCATACGATATGGCCCGTTACAAATGGGTTATTTTGCCATCCTAAGGGCCCTTCGGGAAGGGGATACCCCATAAAACATTGAGAAATAAGAACAGAAAATGGCTTTGTTTTTATTGTTCTTTTTGCAAAGCAAATTATAAACAGACAGATTAGGAGATACAGTTGTGTGGTTCCATCCAGAGTTTACACATCAAGAGCTTAACTCTTCAAGTATAGGACACAGGGATGATCAGGATATCTTGATTGACAGAAGTTTCGTCCAATCAGCAGCACCTATCCCATTCCAACTAAATATCACCTTTTCCGGTTTGACTGATTTGTAGTTGTGTTTTATGATTTTCCTTTTTCTTTTCTGATTTGTTATTTTGTTTCCCGAATTGTTGTTGTGTTTTATGGTTTATGATTTTGTTTTTAGAATTGATATTGAGTTTTCAGATTTGTAATTCTGATTTTGGATTTTTTATTTGGCTTTTAGATTTGTTGTAAGTTTTGTGATTTGTTGTTTTGATTTGAGACCCATAGCAAACGGTTAACACATTGACAGATACAAATGCTTTAATATTTGCTGCAGTTTGTTTACTGTTGTGTGTCCATTTACCTGCTCTGCGTGTGTCTGCACCTGCACGTGTCTGCTGCTCTTAATGCGGCGCGCGCTGAGCTGTATATGGCAAGCCGATGGTGTCACAATGACGCAATAGATAAAACACGTTTATATCCATAACGCCGTATTTAACGCAGTTTGCGCCGCTGTCTTGGCGTAAAACGACGTTTTATTAGTTGCACAGCGCGTGCGTCATTTACAGCGTTTTGTATGTTGTATAATAAGCCCCTCCCACTGATTTCCAAAGCCAAGACGTCTGAAGAACTCGCATCCATCGCTGATGAACTGCGCCAGATCTCAACACCACGGCCTTGATACTAAATTCATGTAGTGTTTTTTCATGTTTTTATGAAAATCCTTTTATAAAGTTAATTTGACCTAAAAATGACTATTTTACATTCAAACTCTAGATGTTTTAGATGTAAATAAAATAGAAAAATACATTGCAATGTCATGATTATGCCTAATGAATAAAATCGCACCTCTGAAAACTTTTCTTAAACCACATTAGGCTACTGTAACCAATTCCAGCTCATTTGGCGCACCGTCTCAAAACCCTGATCTAGGTAAAGCCTAAGTTTTTTATCTATGTTTATTTCATTTAATTTCTTTGATTGACATCGAGAGTTAAGGTCTTAAGTATATATTTCCCCATCAAGCACTCACTTGAGACATAATTATATTTGTGAGACACATACATTCTGATGTGCGCACTTTCAGAGTAAGATCATTTCTGTGTCTAAACCTCTTTGAATAATGCTTAACATCAATCAGGTCCCCCACTTTATTTTCTCTAGTACAGTATGTTACATGTACTTCCATAGTCAGACTCGCTCTGCTTGATATGCAGCTTTTGCAGTAAATTGTAATGAATGCATTTTATTTGGCCTACAATAAATCTGTACGTTAACATGTTTGCTTTTTAATTATGTTTTTGAAAAGTCTATTCTTTTTTTAAATACGTCATGCAGAATGATTCACATCAGCCGGTGTGATATCATATTTTTTCCATTTGAAAAGGCAACGTGGCTGTTTATTGTAAGCTTCATTGAAGTTCCACACAACGTCAGTCTCTTCAGGGAGGTAAATGGCAGGGCATTTGACATTGACTTGGGCTGTTATATGAGTTAATAAGTTCATGCTTGTTACATTGCAATCATAGCATAGCAGCATTATTGCGTCTCCTTATTGTCAATCCATTTTTGTAATATGGAAACTAAAATCACACGGGCTACTGATAAAAGACATGCATAGACTAAAAGGCCACTGTAAGTCGCTTTGGATAAATAATTACTGTTCGTTCGTCCTGTTTATAGCATGAAAGTCTACTGACGTGTGAGTTAAGCCGTATACTGATACTGAAATATACTGAATACCCCATTTTTTGTACAGGGAAGGTGGTGAACTTTTCCATTCACAAGCTATTAGGCACCAAGTTTTAAGTATCAAATATATTCAAAATGATCAAAATCAAAGCATATATTAAAGTCTATTTATTATGAAATCATTATTTCAAAATCTTAGTTTAATAATTGCTCAAAATCACAGGCACACGAGTAACTTCCCTTGTGCTGTTCTGCCTATAAGAGCTAAACAGAGACAATTTATACCTTCAAGATATTTTACATCTCAAACGTCTTTTGAATCCAATAAAATACAAACATATATAAAAGTGCAGTTTTTTCTGTTATGAATTCAGATTTTCTTTCCACTGTAAAGTCTCAGATCACAAGTTTCTGTATTTTGAAACATTACAGTTTACAACGTTTATGCAAAACCAGGCTTTTCTTTAACTGTAGAGATCAACCAGTAATGTCTGAATTAAAAAGATGCCTATATTGGTATAAAAGTGTAAATAAAAGCTCACGCTTTTAGTAAAAGTGCTTATGCTCAGTTTCTGTCTGCTGGGAATCAAACCCACAGTCTTTCATGATGCTAACACAATGCTTTAACCACTGAGCCACAAGAACAGCACCCATACATCAGTGGTCGCACTGTTAATGAAATTCTCTGTAATGATTTCATGTGGTTGATCAGTCATATTTGACCTTCACCGTCCTGATCCGTTCCGATTAACATCACAGACGTCCAGATCTCTGTTTTAATGGTAAACATGAACCATTCGAAAAAGTGACTTTCTTCCTCCAGCAGAACACAAAAGAAGAGATTTTGAAGAACGCTGATAATTCTTCCTTTGTGTTCTGTTGAAGAAAGAAAGTCATCCGGGTTTGAAATGACCAGAGGGTGAATACAATAACTTTATTTTATGCTATAATTTGTAAATTCTTGTTGTTTAAGCGTGAATAAATAAGATGTGAAGTATTTGTGTCAGTGTGGCTGTTTGGTTTACTTGCGTAACATTTATACAGTGTTAGAGACGCATGCAGTGCTTTGTCTCAGATGAGATGGTGTAACCACACTTCAGAGAGATCAGTTAAAACAGGAAAGTGCTTCACTACATCTGTTCTACATGCGAACGATGAACAACGGTGGTCTACACGATCACATTCCTCCAGTAAATACACGGAAATGACCTAGTTTTAGTAAAAAACAAATCATTTATTCAACACCGTTTGACATGCTTGACATGATGTTTATTTAAACTGAAATAAATATAATTAAAATATAACAACATCTTATACATTTAAAAACACTACCAGTCGAATGATTTGACATGAACATGTTTTCTCTAAAGGTCACCCAAGTACTGTTTTGACTACCTGTTTTAGTTTTTTCTGTATGGTTTGCATTAAGGAAAAGAAGTCAACATGCACAGGAATTTATAATCCATGAAAGTGTCCTTATTCACTTTTGTCTAGATTTCTGCATTTATCTTTAAAACATCACATGTAAAGAGTGACAGTCGGGTGAGTTTACATGTATGGGGGTGATGGAGGAGGGCAAAAGCTGGGGACGGGTGGAAGAGGACGCTTGCTTTTAGATAATCTTTCAGATCTTTCAGTTTTCTGATCCGATGGATCCGACGACACTAGAGCAGTGAGCCGATACTCTTCTTCTTCTAAACACACACACACACACACACACACATTCACAGCACATACATGTCAATGAGTTTCACATGCATAAACACAGCTAAATTAATGTAATGATTCTGTGAAATAAAAGTGTTTCGTAAAACAGTTTACGTCAAATGTACCTCTTGCTTTTCTGCGCTTTTTTTGAAAGCAGAAAAAACAGACTAAGCAGACGATGAGCATCACAATTCCTACTCCTGTCACAAGCACTAACATCCACCACAAATCCAATCCAAACCAATATGTCTTCACAGATGAATCTAGAATGAATCAGAATCAACTATTTCAAAGTGCCATGCATGGATAATAAATCTGTGAAATGATGATAATTACCATGATTTATATTTTTGTGTGTTGTCGTTGTTTTTCTCATCACTTTTCTCACTGGTTGGACCTAACATACATCAGCAACAGGTTTAATGTAAATGCATATAAACACTGCTCAGTGCACATTAACATGACTCATACAGTACCTGTTTGAAAGCACAACGGCTGAACGTTTTTCTGATGTCTTTTCACTGATCTCATTTCTCACTGTACATGAGAATCTATGTTTGAGCTCAGATGAATCGACGTGTAAATCTGTATTTGGCACATTTAACTTTTCCTTTCCGTTCTCAATCCAGATAACAGTCGTCTCAGTGTTGTTTGAAGTTTGGGCAAGTGAGAATGGCTTCCGTTTTCTTCACACTTTACTGTGACTGTAGGCTCAAGCACTGGATCTGAAATGCACAAACATCAAAACACACAGTGACATTTGGGTCCGGTGTGGTCTTGATGGGTGGAATTAGAGAAGAGAAATGAGAGCACACCATAGACACACGCACCTTGCACACACAGCTGAAGTAATGATTCCCTTATTAATGTTCCATCTTTAGCATCGTAGACTTCAGCCGTGTATTTTTCCAGAGTGAATAATCTGTGCATTCTTCAATATCAGAGATCCTTTGGTGTTTATGTCGTGCGTTTTTAGTTTGACATTTGAACCCTTCTTTATATAAAACTCTTTTTCTCATTATGAGTCCAGGTCAAGCTGCTGTCAGGAGGTATTTCTTCTTTGGCATCATTCAGAGGAATCTCAAACGTGTCCACCCACTGCTTTATACGTACACGCAGCTCTGCTTCCAAGAGCACCTAAACCATTGATATCATAGTGAGAGATGCTGTGTCACATAACAGAGAAAATAATTCACAGTGTACTTGCTGGTGAGTGGTCCATTCAATTATAGGAATAGCAGTACATTCATAATTACACGACATTATTTCCATTACTTATCTGAAGGGGGATGACTAACACAGAATAGTGGAAAAAAAGGGCGGGTTAACCAAAAACTCGTGTTAATGAAACACTTGTACTTAATTGAAAATGTGATTTACATTAAATCAAAATAAAAAACAATAAAATACAATATTTTAACAACAATTTAATTCTAATCAAAAAGTGTAAGATCACATTTCTAAAAATAACTGACTATAAAATTTTGTCATGTAGTTTAAAATCTACTGATTTTAGTTCCCAAGGTAATGTATCTAACACTGTCAGTTTATTGAAATACAAGTACAATATGTGAACAGCTTACC